>NW_017307511.1:390043-399551 GCF_000935625.1 Nanorana parkeri
TCTCATTTCTCTGCCTGGGAATAGAAGCAGTTTCTCCTTCTTCCCACGTCTAGTCACGTGATATGTCACATAACAAGGCTGAACAGGAAGAACCACTCTCACTCCCAATAGGTTGCCCGTACTGAGAAGGGGGCCTCTTTTCAGTGGACATACACTCTTTCTGTTCTCTTCCACCCCAGTAGGCAGCCATTGGAGGGAAGAGAGTGCAGAATCCTCCCTCCAACAGCTATAGAGGTCCCCACTCTGCTTGACAAGACGCTGCAGTCACTCCTATCAGTCAGCAAGAAGCTGGAGAACTGAGCAGAGCCAGCAACGAGTCAGCAACTTCAGCAAAAAATCTGGCATGCCCGGCCAAAAGCCGGCAAGTTCCCAGGCATGTCAATTGACCATATTGGGACCCTTTTGTATCTAGTTAGCCTGAATGGCTAATAAGACTAGAGCAGCAACATTTCTGCACTGCACTGCTAATCCGGGGGTAAAGTCTGCATCCCTAAAGGGCAAAGATGACTGCCCCCCAGGCCCATATACAAACTACACCGAGTGACACCCAATACAGGGGGATAAAATAAGACGCAGAGTTTTTTCCTGTTATAAACCTGGAAAGAAACCAAATAAATCCTTCCGTAATTTGCACCAAGTTTTGCACACGCCTAAAGGCTGCAATTCTCACCTTTTTCTTTATCTCGTCCTAATGGCGCGCTTTGCCTTATGTTTTTATTCATTATTCTGACAAGTCTGAGGGAGACGATGGCGGCGCTTAATAATAACGGCTCATTTATGCAGATGTCACACCTCAGTGGAAAGCTGCAAAAATATTCCTTCAGCGACAAAAATCCTGTATGTTCCGCATTATGGAGACATGTTCTCCTTTATGGTGGCACCGCCACGGTTTGTGTAGCCGTTACCGTCACGTGTACATGTCTCTGGTCTAAATCAAGCTGCTGCAGCTCTTTTTTTTTAAATCTCTATACTTCTCTGCCTTATGGGGGAGGTAAAGGACTGCTCAGATATATTAATAATATATATATAGATACTCTAAGCCAGGGGTGCCCAGTAGGTAGATGGTGATTTACCAGTAGCTCTCGAAGCTGATGCTGGTAGATCAGGAAGGGGGGGAATGGCGGCCCCTTTATTCCATGTTGGTATATTTATTTAGCTGTGCACACATGATTACCTATTACCCGGAGTCTGCTGAGCCGAGCTCCCCGACACCTTTCTGGTGGATTCTGGTGGTTGAAGTGCCATGTATTACATCAAAGAACATTAGTGTACACAGCCTGTTGCAAAATACAGCAAGGTGAGCCAGGAGAGAGAGCAAGGATAGAGAGCAAGGAGAGACAGCCAGGAAAGAGAGAGAGGAGAGACAGCCAGCAGAGAAAACGAGGAATGACAGCCAGGAGAGAGAGAGTGAGAAAAGACAGCCAGGAGGATGAGCAAGGAGAGACAGCCAGGAGAGCAAGGAGAGACAGCCAGGAGAGAGCGAGGAGAGACAGCCAGGAGAGAGAGAGCGAGGAGAGACAGACAGGAGAGAGACAGCCAGTAGAGAGAGAGCGAGGAGAGACAGACAGGAGAGAGAGCGAGGAGAGACAGCCAGGAAAGAGAGAGAGGAGAGACAGCCAGGAAAGAGAGAGAGGAGAGACAGCCAGGAAAGAGAGAGAGGAGAGACAGCCAGGGGAGAGAGTAAGGAGAGACAGCCAGGAGAGAAAACGAGGAAAGACAGCCAGGAGGATGAGCGAGGAGAGACAGCCAGGAGAGAGAGCGAGGGAGGGTTTTTTTAGTTGGTTGATCTCATGTAGCTCGTCATTTGAAAAGTAGATCTTAACACAAAAAATTGTGGGCACCCCTGCTTCGGGTAGGTGGACCAAAGTTATCCTGCCTCTGCGGAGGAGGTCCAAAAGCACCATTGTGCACTTTTTTTTTAGTGTGCAGTGATTTCCCTGTTCACTTTTTTTGTGCACAGGGGTGAAGTTTGTCTTCAATGACAATGGTATCACAGACCTTAGAATTAAAAAAAAAAAAGTATGCATGGTTATACTGCCATTTTGGGTCCTAAGCCCTACTCCATTAAAGCCATGGTTCATTTAGTGCCCTCTCACCATAACCTGTATGATTATATGTCAGTAATTGGATATGCAGAGCCCAATAGCAGGGGCACACACCTTGGGATAGCGTACTCAGGAGAAGAATCAGGCACAGATTCCAAATACGTGGTACAAAAAGGTAAGTCCAATAATCATAGTCAAACAAAGCATAAGGTCAGGGCAGGCAACGAAGGATCAAAATCGATTAAGGATGCAAAGTTCAGGTAACGGAATCACACGGCTAGCAACTGGAACACACTGTGGATAGCTCTGAAACAACTGAGAGCACCCTCTCCCCCTCTCTCTCCTTTATAGTGATCCAACAGGAAGTGATGTCAGGAGGTGGGCAGAAGGGATGCAATTCCTGTCTATAACAGGGAGCACTCCAGTGCTGCCATTTTGATGTAAGGATGCCATTAAACATGTGCAAGTGGCCTCACTATTTTCACGCAGGGAAGTTATAGGACACAAGTCACTGACAAAAGTGCCAATTACCGACATGCTGCGAGTGCGAGGACCCCCGCGATTGATACAGGTCAGTCGAGAATTGTGACATTATACTATTTCATTGGGTCCTAACAGTACTCCATGGAGGCCTTGGTTTCCACAATGTTAGGGTTGGGGTCAAGGGTTGACTCCTTTAGTCTCTTCCCACATATCCTGTATAATGATACTGTCTCGTCGGGTCCCAAGCCCATCTCCATAAAAGCCATGATTTGTTTAGTGCCCTCTCACCATAACCTGTACGATTATACTATCTCATCAGATCTCAACCGTATTTCATATGACCCTTGGTAACCACACTGATTGGGTTAGAGTTGGGGTTGACTCCTCTGGTCCCTTCTTACATATCCTGTATTGTTATACTGTCTTGTTGGGTCCCAAGCCCTACTCCATCTAAAGCCTTGGTTTCCACACTGATTGGGTTGTGGTTAGGGTCGGAGGGTTGACTCCTTTAGTCTCTTCTCACATAACCTGTAAGGTCATACTGTCTTGTTTGGTCATAGAAGCCATGGTGCCCAAAATGCCTAAATCAGCTGTTTGCAGTTTGAGATAAATGGCTCTCTAATATTAGGCTGTATTTGATGTATACACCAGTGGTTCGGGATATGTGATGGAATGACACGTGATAACCTTCTGTTCTAAGAAGATTCCGTTGGAGGGCTTGTTGATTTCTTCACTCTTTCCTCACCATAGCCTGTACGGTTATTTTAGAGTTCCTGCTCGGTGATGTATATACTGTATAGCAATACAAACATTCCTCAGCAGTCGGTGCACCTATTCAGCACAAAATACCTAAACAGGTTTTGTTGAATACATTTGCAAATATATGCAAAGCTGCAGTGTCACATCAAAGACACCTGTACAAAGTGTGATCCCTAACCGCGAATGACCTCAATTCCTACCGTATGGATGCAATGGTATATATTGAGAGTGAGTTATTATGAGGCATCCTATACAGCAGGGCTCATACATTTCCACTCGCCCCCTCGAGTGGAAATTCATCAGGGGGCGCCGCCGGCAGGAGCAGGGGGGTGAAACTACCGACGCTTCTGCAGCGGCGATCGATCCTTTATTTCTTCCTCACCTGGCCGGAGTGAAGGGAAGACAGCCGAAATGATTCTTCTCCTCCTCGGCCGAACTGATTCTTCTCCTCCACAGAGGGTGCAGCTACAGAGAGGCCGAGTAGGAGAATAATTAGTTTGGCTGTCATTCCTTCACTCCGGTCACCTGCAGCTTCCTCTGCCCATCTCAGGTGTCATAGGCTGGGAGGAAGACTGCAGCTGCTGTTGGCCGGCTGGAAGTATTTTCACCGCAGGACTTAAAGGGAGGCTTCAGCTCTGAACATGGAGGATATATATCTGTACCCCCCACCCCACCACCACCACCACCACCACCAGCAGAGGAGGAGGGCCCCTAAATCACATCCACTATGTGCACTGTAAGTCCCTGTTCTTTCTGCCTTACACCGCTGACCTCTATACTGTGCATTACATTAATGACCTCTGTACTGTGTGTCATACTGCTGACCTCTGTACTGTGCATTACATTACTGACTTCTATACTGTGCCTTACATTAATGACCTCTGTACTGCACGTTACATTACTGACCTCTATATTGCTGTCCTCGGCACTCTGCGTTACATTACTGACCTCTGTACTCAGCATTACACCAGTGACCTCTGCACTCTGTGTTGTTACTGATCTCTGTACTCTGCGTCACACCGATGACCTGCCGAAGTTAAGGCCTGGGAAGGGCAGGGGTTAGGTGGCCAACTGGTGGCGAGTAACTATTAAGGTCTGGCTAGTAGCTCAGGACTTGACATTTTGAGCCCTGCTATACAGTATATATACAGTATATCATTATATGTGTAAGATTTGCTTCCTGAACAGTGTTCAGATCAAGATTCTGGGTCAAATCTTACTAACCTATGCATATCCCTGCATAGTTGACTGACCTTGTCTCATTTGCCTTTACATTGGACCTAGTATCAGGTATGCAGTATATTCATGTTACATTCATGAGCTTCTCACAATGTGCATTAGAAGTGGCAGCAAGTCAGGTAGAGCCCGCCTCATTTCCTGGCTGGAGGATGCTCAGCATCATTTAGCTCCATCCTGTCCCTGACCGAGCCTCCCTCATGCATTGGTTTTCAGTCCTTTGCAATCATGGAGGTTCAGCATCACTTGTGAGTAGGGATGCACTGATACCGGTTTTTCGGTATTGAGTAAGAGTATCGAAATTCCCATTAAGGAAGCCAGGCAGCGTGTAATGACTCGCCAACCCAATTAGCAGTGAAGCCGTCTCCATGCTTCCCGTCACTAGGTGACAAGACAGCATGGAGCCGACTTTCTGGCCAAACAGGAAGCCAAGCGCCATGTAATGACGCGACGCCCGGCTTCCTGATTGGCAGGGACGCTGGCTCCATGCTCCCTCATCATGAGGTGACGAGGGAGCATAAAGCCGGCTTCCCGACCAATCAGAGAGCCGGGGGTCACATCATTACATGGCACCCAAATTCCTGACTGGCCAGCTTCCCGACCAATCAGGAAACTTGGCAGCGAGTCATTACAGCCTGCCCGGCTTATAGATTTGAAGTGACGAGAGAGCATGGAGCTTTTCGGCCAATCAGGAAGCCCGGGCAGGGTGTAATGACTCACTGCCCGGCTTCCTGATACCGGAAGCTCGGGTACCGGGCTAGGCATCAGAGCAGTTCGTACTTGCCCAAATACTCGGCATCGGCACCGATACTAGTTTTGGTATTGGTGCATCCCTACTTGTGAACTTTACCTCAGGCAGTCTGCATGCAAATACAACCTGCTTAGGAACACCCACTCCTCCAGGCTCCCATCGAGGAATTGTGATATTTGCATAACTCCTCCCAAGAGCAGGCCCGCTTCTTGCAGCAGGGCTGAGGGCTCTTGAGAGGAGTACTGAGGCCCCTCCCACCAGCCATGATCTGCCCGCATTCCATAGAGAAGCACAGACCGCTGACATCACCTCGTCTAAAACAAAGTAATACATATGAAGCAGAAATAATGAAAGCAGAAAAAAAGTTCTACAAATCCCATTAGCATGTTGTTGAGGGGCAAAGAAGAAACGAGGAAAAGGCAAAATATAAGCAGATTAAACTTCAGCTTTATAGTGATTTCTATGAGCAATGAAATAAAAAACGCACAGGGCGGGCAGGACACGAGTGTGACACGGCTGATAATACAATCGCGGGAAAGGTATTTCATTAGAAGGAAAGCGATTTGAATAAATATCCTTTTTTTCCTCTTCAATCCGCTCAGATGTGTAGCTGGAAGCTCCATGTTTCCATATGTTCAATTTAATTGTGAGACTTCAGGTCAGAAAACGATGCAAAATACCTGGAAAGGATTCATGTTTTATTTATGGGCCGGGAAGAGTCTCCTTTGTACGCAGAGGTGGCGGGCGAGGAACGTGAGAAGAGGAAACTCAAGTCACAAAGAAGACCCAGAAACCGCAGAAGTGAGAAGTATTACAATGTAGATCAATGGAATCCCCTCCCCCCTCGTTTTTTTTGTCATGTATGATATATTTTCGGTATATTCTCCAGTAACCCAATTCTAGTTAAAGTGTAATCAGCATCGGATACATGTTTCCTGCTCAGTACTGTGTCATTGTAACACTTCCAGGTATTTATTAGGGATGCACCGATACCGATACTAGTATTGGTATCGGTGCCGATACAGTAAGGCATGGAGCTATGGAAAGCAGAGGAATGAGCGGAAGGCCTGCATGACAAGGCTGGGAAGGGGAACGAGGACAGGAAAGGGTTAAGGAGTGATAGAAGAAAAGGGTATTGAAAGGTCACTTACTTGATTGATGGAAGGGGTGGTCCAGGAGGGGCTTCAGGAAAGTTAGCCAGGAAGGACGAGTCCGGAAGGTCAGTTGGGAGTCCTGCAAGATAGGAAGAACTTCCCACCCGCCCCTTAGGAGGTGGTCTGTGTTCTAGATATTTGTCACAGCTGGGGGATGGTGGTTTGTATCCTTGGTAGCAGTTGTTAGTGGGTACATATCTGGACGGGGGACCCATCCGTGGTATGGGTGTCCTCCAGTAGTCGGACGGTCAGATTGGTATGACCGGTTAATAGGGGACCAACGTGGGTCTGCGGGCAATCTAAGTACGTCCCCGAGGCGGTGTATGGCGGCTGGGGGCATGCAGTTGCAGAAAAGGTGACCGCAGATACTGGTCCATTTTTTAGAGTACAATTGCCTTCAAGGACCTTGAAACCAAACGAGTTAGTACAGTGTGTTTGGTTGTTAATATTGTTAATATGGTTATTTATAATAAAAGGCTGCTGTGGCCATTTAAACTCCCATTGTTGTGTGGTGTAGTTATTGGTAACAGGGAAAGTGGGGGGCTTTGTAGGGAAGTGGGTAAGGTAAAAGGGACCTCTGAGCTACCTGAGTCAAGAGTATTTGGGCACCCAAATGCTCCGATACCTCCGAGGGAGCATCGAGCTGGCTTCCTTTCCAATCAGGAAGCCGGGAGGTGGGATACAACCCACCTCCCAGATTCCTGATTGGCTAGGAAGCTGGCTTCACTTGATGCTAGGCAGACTGGCTTCCTATCAGGAAGCCGGAAAGCACGTAATGACCCGACTCCCGGCTTCCTCCCGGCTTCCAGGAAGCCAGGCTGCACAGGAACAAGTGAAACCGGCTTGCTAGCCAATCAGGAAGCTGGGAGGCGGGTCATAACCCACCGCCCAGCCTCAATGTTTGGCTAGGAAGCCATCTTCGCTTGTTGGTAGGCACCCTGGCAACCTGACCAATCAGGAAGCCGGGCGGCACGTCGTGACTCATGTCCCGGCTTCCTGATTGGTCATGATCCATACTGCCCGACCTCCTGATAGTCGGGGCACACAGCACCGGTACTCGGTATTGATGAATACCAAAAATATATATATATATATCATTAGACTACTGGATACCGAAAAATCAGTATCAGTGCATCCCTAATGTATTACCTCTCACAGAGATATTAGCACTCCCCCTGACAATGCCTTCATCTGCTCTTCTCTCCAGAAGGACGGCACCATCTTTGTTCAGGCATCATCAATTAACTAATTGGTGTAGCAATTGTATACATTAGATACTTTTTTCTTTTTTACAAAATTTGTCAGTGGAGTGCCCCCTTACATTAGTGGTCAGTGGAGAAGTGTTTCTTTATATTGGCGGTCAATGACGAAGTGCCCTCTTACATAGATGGTTCGAGGAAGGCCCCCTCACATTGGTGACTAGTAAAGAGGTGTCCCCTTACATGAGTGACCCAGAAAAAGGGGTCCCTTACACGGTGGCCAGTGACAAAGTGCCCTCTTACATAAGTGATCAGTGAAGAGGGGCCACTTACATTGTGGCCGGTGGAGAAGGACCTCCTTACATTGGCAGTCAGTGAATAATTGCCTCCCTTCATGACTGGTCAGTGCAGAAGTGGCACCTCACATTGGTGTTTAGTATAGAAGTGCCCCCTCAGATTGGTGGTAAGTGAAGAAGGGCCCCCTATATTGGAAGTCAGTGGAGAAGGTGATCAGGGAAGGTAGGCCGATTACATTGTGGCCAGTGATGAAGTTCCCCCTTACATAGGTGATCACGGAAGAAGGGCCACTTACATTGTGATGAGTGGGGGAGGACCTCCTTAAATTGGCAGTAAGTGAAGGAATGCCTCCTTACATTAGTAGTTGGTGAAGAAGTGACACTGCACATTGGTGGTTAATCTAAAAGTGCCTCAGATTAGTGATCAGTGGAGAAGTTCCCCCTTACATTGGTGGTCAGTAGAGAAGTTCCCCCTTACATTGGTGGTCAGTGGAGAGGTTCCCCCTTACATTGGTGGTCAGTAGAGAAGTTCCCCCTTACATTGGTGGTCAGTGGAGAAGTTCCCCCTTACATTGGTGGTCAGTGGAGAAGTTCCCCCTTACATTGGTGGTCAGTGGACAAGTGCCCCCATACATTGGTGGTCAGTGGACAAGTGCCCCCATACATTGGTGGTCAGTGGACAAGTGCCCCCATACATTAGTCGTCAGTAGAGAAGTACTGCCTTACATTAGTAGTCAGTTGAGAAACACCCCCTTACTTTATTGATCAAGGAAGAGGGGCCCCTTGTGTTGTAGCCAATGGAAAAGGTCCCCTTTACATTGGTGGTCAGTAGGCATGAGCAAACTGGACCGGGTTCGTGGAAGTTTCGGTCAGCCCAGTGGGAATTCCTCAAGCTCTGAGCTTAGCAGCGTACCTAATTGAAGTCTATGGAAGACTTTCAAGGCTACTAGTCAAACTATTGTCGAAAAAAGGGAATGGGTAACTGGGCGCTGCCATGGGGGACACGTACCAATGCAAACATTTCTTTTAAATAATAACGTTCAGCGGGGGGGAGGGTCTTTTTTCAAATTAAATAACATGTTGTCCGGCAGACTGGTCTGATCAGATTTTATCTCCGAAGTTGTCACTGAAAGTTCTTTTTTGGATGAAGGAAAACCTGTTTATGTTTCTATCTGCAGCATCTGAGACACCAGCCAGTCACTTCCCATCAGTCGGTAACTTTGTCCTTCCAATTTTGTGCCCGCGGCGCAGTCCGAATCCCGCAGCTTGCTGCCTGTTAAAGGGCCGAAAAAGAAAATATCGAGAATTGATGGCGGCTGCGGTTACTTTCAGGTTTTAAATATGTGGCGAGAGGCGTCTGGGAGAGGAAGATGGATGTCTCAAGTTACTTCACCTTGTGCTTCGCAATTTGTTCCGTATTGATCTCCTTCTATATTTCATATGTTCAAACAAGATTAGCTTATTAGTGGATTCAAAACTGGATTCAAACTCTTTGGACGTGAAAGTTGAGATGGAATAAGGCCGCTCTCTCTCTCTCTCTCTCTCTTTCTCTCTCTCTCTCTCTCTCTCTCTCTCTCTTTCCCTT
>NW_017307511.1:399711-411936 GCF_000935625.1 Nanorana parkeri
CTCCCTATCACTTCGAAGATTAACTGCAGTAAAACTGGAAACTATAACACGGAAGAAGCACTTGGAGAAAACAAAGCTCACATGCCCGGGGCTTTTGTTTCCTCTCTTTGTATTCTTTGATTGGTCACAGCAGGCCATCCGTGTGTAGGCGGGGTTCACTCTTGGGGTATTGCGTGTGAGTTCCCTTTGGCAATGTGCCAATAAATGGACTATTGCTTGATTATCCTTTCGAGTGCTGGTGACGTTATTTTCTATCTGATCTTTTCACAGTGCCATCCGTGGCCACTACAAGCACCCACCCGTCCGTACGGGTCTTTTTGATACTTCGGTAAGGAGTGCAGTGAGATCTTTTGATTTCTGAGTTTCCTTTGGGTTCGCTTTGTGTAAGCCCGTGTATGCAACACGACACCAGGCACCCCCACGCTCAGGGGCCTCGGCTCTGGCCTCGTGCAAACAACTCCCACATGTGTAGTACTGCGCACACAGGGCCCTCATGGCTTCCACCGCCTCTGCGGTCTTCGGCGCTCCCTCCCCCTTAGGAAGAGAGGCCACCATGAAGGGCACCCTATGTCAGGCATAGCCCCTTTGCACACATACCCTCCTCAGGATGGTTACAGCCACGATACAGTCCAACATCACACTCTTGCAGAACTTCTCAGAGGTTGGATGGAGAAGAACCAATCCACACAAATAGTCTTTTCTTGATTTTACTTGAAAGGATGAACATGACATAAAGTATATGGTTCAGCCACCCCCGAGTGGGATGATGGCTCATCTCTTGTTACTTGCAGGGTCATACATATAAGAGAGAGAGCAGATCAGCCCAGGGTGCAGCCCAGAGTCCATGACTTGCTTGAGCCAGAGGCCTATTGGCAAATATTGTCAGTCTTACAGCACTTCCATATTCTCCGGAATCCCATCCTTGTCAGTCCTAGCTTGGTGGTTTCCCCCTCCAGGGGAAACTGGGGAATCTCTGTAGTTCTACATAGTCCTAGGCCTGGTCCTGTCCTTCCCATGGACCAGCCTCAAAATTAGAATCAGTCTCCCTCCAGAGACTCTGCATACAGTCTTAGACTTCTCCTCCCCAACTTCCCTCCTACTCTCGGGCGCCCCCAATAAATCAGTTCTCCTGGGACACAGAGTCTCCCCAGACCAGAGCTACATCTATCTCCAGGGCCCCATGGGGGGCATCTAGTGGCCATTGGCCGTACTGCACCTATCCTACACGTGTAAGAGACTTACCTGCGGATTGCCTCCTGGCCAAAAACTTGCACGCACACAAGCATGCAATCCCAGACATCTCAACCTGCAAAACCTTATTTCAGGGAGGTTCCCGACACGTCTCATTTCAGTGAGGTGCCCTTTCTGTTTCTTGTTTTTTTTTTACAGCGATCGTCGTCAGAATATAAAAGAAATAATAATGATAATATAATTGATTCTATATTATCCTCAAAGGGTTAACAGCACTCTCTCAACCCTGCAGCTGTAGATCTCAGTGCCTGTACCTGCTCTCAATAGTAGTCTATGCCCGCCATCTCTGTGCAGCAAGTAGCATCTTCCTTCTGAGAGCCAAGCCTCGTTCTGAGGCTACTCTAGAGATCACATGACCTTCCTCCAGGAGGCAAGCCTCATTCTGAGGCTACTCTAGAGATCACATGACCTTCCTCCAGGAGGCAAGCCTCACTCTGAAACTTTACCCACTGATATCTTACCGGAAAGATTTACTCAGAGTAAACCTTTCAGGGAGAAAATGCCTCTCTCGCGGACATCAGGGAGCCGCTGTCTAATAGAGGGAGACTCCCTGAACATCAGGCAGACTTGAGATCCCTGCAATCCATTGCTGAAAGTTCCTAGAAAACACGCTTTAGCATGTGGACGCGAGCGTATAGGGAGTCTTTCTGCGCAATAGTGCACGAACATGAGCGTACAGAGGCGTGCTCATTAGCATACAGGTGCATGCTCATTAGCGTGCACACTATCCTATATAAACGGACAAGAAGCCATGACCAAGTTACTGAGTGGTCGTCATCTAATCCCTGTGTGCCTCCGAGGTAGCGACCAGAATAGCCGAGCCGAATGGAGCCCGGGCAGCATTCGGCTATTCACTCACTGCCGTTCGGCCCCTATGTGAATGGGGGCGAACGACAACGATGAGATGCCGGAGCTTCGGCTCAGCAGATCCAGATGTTGGATCGGTTGGGTCGAACTCCTTCTGCACTTCATCTCAGCTCAACATACAAGGATGAAGTGAAAACATGAACAGCGTTCGGCTCACTTCACTTCAGCTCGGACATTCACTCGGCAGCTAAGTGAATAACCCCCAAAGTGTTGGGTTGCCAATGGCAATGAATGGCCCTGCACATAGAGCAGTGTGATAACATGCACATTATACCGTGCGTTACCACCATGTACAAGTGGGAATGGGCCATCTGGGTGTCTGAAGCTTGCACAGAAATGAAGGAATTCCACGTCGGTATCATTGCACACGGCAGCTTATTTCTCTGCGCTAAACACCAACACTGCAGAACAGAGTGACAGCTGGCAGTGTTCTCCGGATGGCTGGGCAGGAAGTGAGGTGTGTGATAGCGAATATCTCCCCCGCTTTAATACCTTCATTAGCAGTATCTCCAAAATGTGATCTCGTTTGGGGTTTTATTTCATTTGTTTTAATATAAAACTGATTTTACGTAAACGTCATTATAAAAATGAGGAGTTTAAGTGTCAGGTTTGTACTCCTGAAATACAGTAAATGGGTGGTGGGGGGATTTAATCAAAACTGGAGCAGGCAGAATTTGGAGCAGTTGCCCAGGGCAACCAATCAGCTTCTCTATTCAGTTTGCTCAGGGAAGGTCTGATAATTGAGACAGAGAAGCTAATTGGTTGCAGTGCAAATCTGCTCCAGTTTTGATAAATTCCCCCGAATGTGTTAAGGGTGAATACAAAAAAAAAGTGCACTATTTTTTTGGGGGCCCTACTGCGGGTAAACCCAACAAATAATGTTCCTATATATGATATCCCCATGGATGTCAGGAGGAGGAAAATGTATTTATTTATTTAAGGTGGTGGTGGGTCGTGGTATTGGCAAGAAATATATAGCTCAAGTTTTAAAAAATATATTATTTGTTTTGCTATTTTTAGCCAGTTTTCATAAAAAAAAAAAAATCAGAAGATATCCATTAACATTTAACACCAAATGACAACACAATTTGTCTGGGAAAAAAAGGTGTGTGAATGCATAAAAGTAAAAAACACGATTCATATACATAAATATACACTGAGTGTCCAGATTATTATATACACTGAGTGTCCAGATTATTATATACACCGAGTGGCCGGATTATTATATACACCGAGTGGCCGACAATTGTTCTGCCACCGTCCAATAGAAAGATGGGGAGGGGGTGTTATTGACCAAGCTGTGGAGGTCGGGGGACCCGATTGTGCTGCCAGGAAGAGGTGTCTGGATCAGAAGACCGACTGCACAGAATGAATAATATTCCGGCAGCTAAATAATGCTCTCGCTATATATATATTTATACTGTACATATGCATACAGTATATACTGGTCCATGTATCCCAGCGGCGTATGTAGCGGTTTTCCTTTAATATTGGGAGTCTGCAATCAGCTCATAGATAACCTTGCCACTTGGTAATGTCACAACGCTAATTTCATCTCCTCGCCATCACTAAATATGTCCTCCTCCCCGGCACAACTGCTGCAGCAACTGGCACTGTCCTTTTCCTGTTAGCGCAGTATGGCAAACAATATGGGGATTTATATCTGCCGCAATAATGAAACAGATGTCTGTCAGATAGAGACGGAATTACACTGAGACCGGGGTAATTTAAATAAACAGCTGTCACTTCGTGTAACGCCGCCTGGGCTGAGTTTTGATTTATATGATTATGGAAAAATAAATAAATAAAGAATAAGAAAGATCTCGGCCCGTGGTATGTGCGCGGGGAGGGTTTTAGGAGAAGGATCCCCGAAAGTCAATCTAATCCATCGCTCTATGGTATATGGGCCACTTTAAGCTGATATTTATATTTTGCCTTCCCTGGTCCTCCCCCCTCCCCCCCACCCCCATCAATATGATAATGACATTTTTCTATCCATTTTCATTGCATTATTTTAGATTGCTGGTTCTCTGTGTTTCTCAGTGCAATGCAGGCAGATCATGGCTGGTGGGAGGGGCCTGTAGGGTGCTGTATATAGCTTCCTGAGAACATCCCAGCTTGTTTTACAACCGACTATAGATACCTGAACCCCCTTTCACCTTACAACTTCTCCCACTCACCCTCTCCTCCTAATTTTTTGCTGCCCCCCCCCCCCCTTTTCTTTCTAATTTCCTTCACACACTTTTCTGTCTAATTTCCTTCACATGTCTGAGCCAGTTACAACAAGGTCTACTGTATATTAGAGGTGGGCACTACAAGTCCCATGAGGCATTGCAAGACTGACAGTTACGGGCATAACTCCCAGGGGCAGATGCATGGTGGGATTTGTAGTTAAAGCATAGCTTTGGGGCCGGAGTACCTCACCCCTGTTCTATATTATGACCAGGAATGAGCTCAGGTTTGGACCAAACCCCCGAGCTCATCCAAACCTGGAAGGAACCACCCAATCAGCTGCGGCCGGAGAATTCCTCACCCACAGATGGACATAATCAAAGGGGGGGATGCTCTGACATCATTGCCCTTATATGGCCACATGGCTATAGTTGGTCAATGACATTGGCCTAATATGGCCATATAAGGTCAGTGATGTCAGCACAAGCATCCCGCCCCTTTGACATTGGCCTAATATGGCCATATAAGGTCAGTGATGTCAGCACAAGCATCCCGCCCCTTTGCTTATGTGCAGTTGTGGGGTGGGGAATGCCCCAACTGTCAGCTGATTGGACGGGTGCCCCCTTTTCCA
The DNA here is from genome assembly GCF_000935625.1 of Nanorana parkeri. Taxonomy (NCBI): domain Eukaryota; kingdom Metazoa; phylum Chordata; class Amphibia; order Anura; family Dicroglossidae; genus Nanorana; species Nanorana parkeri. Next base: position 404,633 of record NW_017307511.1, read on the forward strand.
TAGGGTGTGGCCCCTTGCCCCTCCTTCTGGGCTTGGAGGAGCTCAGGTTTGGACCGGAACTTAAGCTCATCCCTAACTATGACATATTGCTTTGTCATCGATTTAACATTCAGCATTCCCTACATGACAGGCTAAATACTTGGCGCACAGAACCCTACTCTTTTTTTTCTTTTGTGTTCCTTAATAACTGTCACTCCCAGTTGATGAACGCCATTGAACATGGCGGGCATGAAAGAGGCGGCCTCTGGCGGCATGTCACCGGGTCACATTCCGGGCAGAACATCCAAGGTTGGTGAGAGCTAGCAACCTGTTACGCTCTGGCTGGCTTCCAGTCCAGGCAACCAGTGATGTGAGGTAGCTGGGAGGGATGCCAGATGCTGCCCCCCCCCCCGTCCCCACCCATAACATGGACAACTAGCATGTACCAAACTCTCATGTAACATACGTCCTGCCAGCTCCTGGAGACCAGTGACGTCAGGGAGCTGGGAGGGATGCCAGATGCTGCCCCCCCCACATGTTTTTTGTTACATTGTAACAAACAAAAACATTGACACAAAGAAGAAAAGAAATACAAAAAGGAATCTGAATCTTTGTCTCCCCGGCGCTCACAAACCTTCGCGGCTCGGCCTTCATGGCTGGCCTCGTTTTTTTAAAGACGCCGCCGTTGTATTTTTGCGCGGTGGCTTTGATGCATATATTAGCACGGCGCACAAATCCAGAACATTGAGAGATTTCCAGCAATAAACAGCGAGAACTTTCCAACTACCGAGATGACGGAGAAGACACGCAACGCGCGGTGAGGTAACCGCAGCTGCCGATCGATAGAGCCGATCGATGGGGGAGAGGAGATCAATATTCGGCTCGGGAAGAGCCCCCGACGCAGCAGGACGGCAGCCAACCGGCGGCGATCGGTCGCCATTATCCGCATGGAAGGAATATAAATTGGTCAGCCAGTCATGCGGGCGATGGGAACATCTGGAGACACATGTAGAGGCAGGTGCGGAGACAGCACAGCTTCATCAATGAGCCGCCAACAGATGAGCGCTGACAAACTTGATGAAGTGCTCGCGGCTAAGAAAGCGTCAGAAGCCGAAAACTTCTCAATTCTTATAAATTAGAAGCAAAGCGAACTCAATGGGATGTAAAGGAGCCTCCGGGAGGCCGTCTCTCCTCCGTGTGGAAGAGGACGTGGAGGAGCGCAACAGGTTAAAGGGGAACTCCGACCCGAAATCTAAACAAGAATCTATAACATCTGTTACAATATACTTCTATCTGACCTCCGTCCTGCCCTTCAGTCTTATATCTGACCTCCTTCCTTCCCTTCAGTCTTCTATCTGACCTCTGTCCTTCCCTTCAGTCTTCTATCTGACCTCCGGCCTCCCTTTCAGTCTTCTATCTGACCTCCTTCCTTCCCTTCAGTCTTCTATCTGACCTCTGTCCTTCCCTTCAGTCTTCTATCTGATCTCTGTCCTTCCCTTCAGTCATCTCTCTGACCTCCGTCCTTCCCTTCAGTCTTCTATCTGACCTCCGGCCTCCCCTTCAGTCTTCTATCTGACCTCCGTCCTCCCCTTCAGTCTTCTATCTGACCTCTGTCCTTCCCTCTAGTCCTCTATCTGACCTCCGTCCTTCCCTTCAGTCTTGCATAGAGAAGCACAGGGACCCGGCGATGGCATCACCAGGTCTAAAATAAAGCATTTCATGAAAACGGAAAGGATTTATATAAACATCTCATTGTGTATGGTGATTGGGGGGAGGAGGCAGGGGCATCTAGAGGCCGGGCGTCACCCCGCTTTGTCATCATCGTGCATGCACGGTCATCTGATTGATGACCTGCCGGCAGCCATCTTGGTGATGGACGCCGGCAGAGAGAGGAGGGTGCGTTCACCCGGCAGGATGAGGTATGCCGCTGGGTCCCCTCCTCTCTCCTGATACTGTCGGGCTCTCAGTCCAGGATCGAGTGCCTGACTTTTCATAGGGGGTGACACCAAATTGACTGCCAGTCATTTTGGTGTCACCTGGGTGCGGGCCGCACCCCCCTTGTGATGCCACGGTCACCCTGTATCTGCTCCAGGTGACGCCCGGCCTCGGGACAGCCACTGCCATTATAATCAATGAGCTGACAATGTATCCAAAACTAAAGCAGGCACAGATCATTTGCAACAAAGTAACACCCCACAATGCATTGCAGTGCTTCACCGCACTTTGTGGTGCACTGTGACACATGTGCGTTGGAGCTGCGTCACCTTTGCGGTGCCATTCAAAGCACAGCACAGGAAAAGTGTTATTCAGCCCTGAAAGGGAAATGATAGCTTGTTAACCCCTTGAAGCCCGGCGTGTTAAACCCCCTTCCTGTCCCGGCCATTCTCCAGTATTCAGCGCTGCGATACTTTGACATTTATTCAGTCATGCGGCGCCCTACCGAAATACATTTTATACCGTTTTGTGGGGACGGATAGAGCTTGCTTTTGGAGGTATTTACTCACCACTATATAAAGAAAAAAATACTGAAATTTTTGAAAAAAAACAAAAAACTGTTTTCCCTACATTATGGAACATTTATTATTACCCATTTTTTGGGGTAAAATATAAAAGATCACATCGGGTAAATAGGCACCAAACACGTCAAGCCTTAAAATTGCGCACGCCTGTGATTTTGTAAATTTTTTATCTAATATTTATTTTTTTTCATATTTTTTTATCTTATTATTTCCTACTTATTTTTTATATTTTTACATAGTTACATAGTATTTGAGGTTGAATAAAGACATTAGTCCATCAAGTCCAACCTATTAGGATCTCATTCTAGGAGTACCTGTACCCCTGTATATTACCTGTACCCCTGTATGTTACCTGTACCCCTGTATATTACGGTCCCTTAAGAAATCGTCCAAAAGTTTCTTGAACAATTCCACATTATTTGCTGAAATCACCGCCTGTGGCAGTGAGTTCCAGACCCTAACTGATCTTACTGTGAAGAACCCCCTTCGCCCCTTGTGCTGGAATTTTTTTTCCACCAATTTTAGGTGATGGCCTCTAGTTTTTGTAACGGAGTTAATTTTAAACAGTTTATCGCTAATGTTGCTACCACCATTAAACATTTTGTACATGGAAATCATATCCCCCCTTAATCTCCTCACCTCTAATGTGAACATGTTTAAATTTAGTAGCCTCGTCTCGTAGCTCTGGTCCTCCATACCCCTAATTAGTTTGGTTGCCCTTCGCTGGACTTTTTCCAACTCAAGGACATCTTTTCTTAGTACTGGTGACCAGAACTGGACCGCGTACTCCAGATGAGGTCGAACCAATGATCTATAAAGTGGCAAAATTATAGACTTGTCCCTGCAATACATCCCCTTTTTAATACAGTTTGTCTTACAATTTTTTGTACTTTTTAATCTCTTTTTTTAATTTTTTTTAATTATTATTTTTTTTGTTTTTAATTATTTTTCATCAATCTTTTTTTATTTTAAATGTTGCCACTTATTGTAACTTTTTCGCTATCACACAGGAGCTCACAAGCCCCTGTGTGGTAGCATTTGGAGGTGACAGGTTCTCTTTACTGAACCTGTCATTTCCAATACAGGAGTTCTAGCACAGTACTGTGCTGGATCTCCTGTGACAGCGGAGAGGGGAAGAGCACAGCGCAGCTCTCCCCTCTCACTGTATACACTGAGCAGAGCGGAGAACGGACGTGCTCTGCTGCCCGCTCTCCATCCTGAAGATCCACGGAGAGAGGTGGCCAGCGAGGAGAGAGGTGGCCAGCGAGGAGAGAGGTGGCCAGCGAGGAGAGAGAGGTACACGGCCAGAGGGGGGGAGGATAGACCTTCAGTCTTGTTACAAGTGATGTTGGTGACATCGTTGGGATCACTTGTAAACGAACGAGCGGCTTCCCCGCTGTACATTTAGCTCTGCTTGCCCAAAGCAGGGCTAAATGTAGAAAACAACTACCTGCCTGGCGGCCAGAACTGCATGTCCCGTGCCTTGGGACATTCCACACCTCTGCCGCTCCTCTGCTTCCTGCCGCCCTGAGTAGTGATGAGCCGAACACCCCCGTATTCGGCCTAAAAGTTCGAATACGTACTCGAACTCAATGCAAGTGAATGGGGGTCGAACGTTTGAAAATGAAGAGGGCTTATACAGGCAGTCCCCGGGTTACGGACGTCCGACTTACGCACAATCCGTAGTTACGAACCGGGTCCACAGTCCACAGTTCTCCTTAATGTACCAGCAGCCACCGGTACATTTAGGAGAACTGTGGCTGCAGCGGCCTGCGTCCCTTCAAATTCCACGCTGCTCTCCGCGCATGTGTTGGCGGAGACAGTGGGGACACAGACCGCTGCATGCCTTCGCTGCCCCCCCCCCCGTACCTCCGCTGCTGTCCCGGCCCCCTGGTCCGCCGGCTTCTGCTCCGTTCCGGTCCGACCGCAGCTCCTCTGCACCACCCCCTTGCCTCCTCTTCATTGCAGGCTGGGAGCCATACCCAGTCTGCTATTGGATATTGTAAAATGCTACAGCCGATAGCATGCTGGCTGTTGCACCCGCCCACTGCCTGCTGTCAATCAGCATGGGGGACCTGATAGAGAACTTTCTCCTTCAGGCCCCTCCTCTGCTGAGCCCTGATTGGGCAAAGTCTTGCACCTGACCTGTGGTCAGGTGAAAGACTTCAACAAATCAGAGCTTCAGTGGGCATTTTTCATTATGGAATGTCCGCGGTCGAACAAACCGCGAACATCCCATAAAGTTCGGCAAGCGCCCGAACTGCCGATGTTCGTGTCATCCCTAGCCCTGGGGCCGGGCCTCAGTGGCCTTGTCGGAAACCCGGCCCTGTCGGCTGCAGCTCAGGACCCCCAGGACGGTTTCCTGCAGGTAGGGCTCATCTTCCCGGAGACGCCCAGAAACAGAAGCAATCGTTTTATTCCGCTCCATTCTGAAGGACGTGAGAAAATGCAGCCGGAGCATAAAAGTTTTACAATTGTGCAACATTAAGGCATTTCATACCGCCGATCTCATTCCGCCCCGCGCTCTACCTTTTCCGTAATTTGATTTGTCCTCGCTGTACAGGTGAAAATCTGTCTTTAAGGTATTAAATATTAACAGGAAGTGGCTGCGCTGAACCGCGTCAGGATATTCTCAGAGAATACAGTTATAAAATATATATTGCTGCCAGTGTTCGGCGCCGAGGATATTAAATATCCGTTTCATTTAACCTCTTCCTGGGGTATCATGCTGTGGGTCTGAATGAATATGGGGGTGCGCGGAGTAGATACTGTATGTAAGCTGCGGAAAGATACGGTTTGGTTCGTATATGTCGTGATTTGGGTCTGAAATTCAATTCGGTTCGGGTTTTTGGATTCGGACGAAACCCGAATTTTCGTTACTTTTGGACGAGTTTACAAATATTTGTTGCGAATAGCACAGAAAACCATCTACAGATATTTATACTAAAGATGAATCTCCTGGACCCGTATGGCTTTGGGGATCCAAATTGCCTTTTTTTCTGTTCTGAAGAAAAAGCTGCTGTGTCTTTCCCAGACTGATTCCTGAATGGGAGTGGTCTAATTTGTGAATGGGAGGGTCAAATTCCTGAACAAGAGGGAGGAACTAATTCCTGATTGGGAGGGTCTGATTCCTGATTGCGAGGGTCTGATCCCTAAATGGGAGGGTCTGATCCCTAAATGGGAGGGTCTGATCCCTAAATGGGAGGGTCTGATTCCAGAATGGGAGGGTCTGATTCCAGAATGGGAGGGTCTGATTGCTGAATAAGAGGGTCTAATTCGTGATTGGGAGGGTCTGATTCCTGAATGGGAGGGTCTGATTCCTGATTAGGAAGGTCTGATCCCTGAATGGGAGGGTCTGATCCCTGATTAGGAAGGTCTGATTCCTGAATGGGAGGGGCTGATTCCTGAATGGGAGGGTCTGATCCCTAAATGGGAGGGTCTGATCCCTAAATGGGAGGGTCTGATCCCTAAATGGGAGGGTCTGATCCCTAAATGGGAGGGTCTGATCCCTAAATGGGAGGGTCTGATCCCTAAATGGGAGGGTCTGATTCCAGAATGGGAGGGTCTGATTGCTGAATAAGAGGGTCTAATTCGTGATTGGGAGGGTCTGATTCCTGAATGGGAGGGTCTGATTCCTGATTAGGAAGGTCTGATCCCTGAATGGGAGGGTCTGATCCCTGATTAGGAAGGTCTGATTCCTGAATGGGAGGGTCTGATTCCTGAATGGGAGGGTCTGATTTCTGAATGGGAGGGTCTGATTCCTGATTAGGAAGGTCTGATCCCTGAATGGGAGGGTCTTATTCCTGAATGGGAGGGTCTTATTTCTGAATGGGACGGTCTGATTCCTGAATGGGAGGGTCTGATTTCTGAATGGGAGGGTCTGAATCCTGAATAGGAGGGTCTGATTGCTGAATGGGAGGGTCTAATTACCATTCATGGCAGGGAGCTATATACATATATAACTAAGGCTGGGTTCACAACTAGGCGTTACTATAGGCGCGTTTTATGCACGTTTTTTCAGCTCATTTTTAGCACGTTTTTTAGTTCAGTGAAATGCACGTTCGGCGCTCGTTTTTATACCTCCCTGGCGGTATGAATTTCGGAAAATTCGTACAAATTTCTATTCGGAACAAAGCGAATCGCACGGGTCTAACGCGGAGCGAAGCGTAGAACTTCAGACTCACCTTGTAATATAGGAAGGTGTTACACAATGTAACATTGTTCTTCTTTCATTCTCACAGCGCAAAGATAGAACATATAAACGTGAAAACGGAACTTCGCTCAAGAATTATATAATTACACGTCCGCTGGCCACTCCTCCCGCGCTCATCATCCTGTGCACGTGGCAGGTAGGATGATGGCTGCTTTGTCAGAAAGAAGATGTCGAAGGAATCGAGACCCGCACCAAAACATCCAAAATGAAACAATTATTTCATTGTTCATAGAGGTTTTTTGAAAGACCCGACACACTTCAAAGACCCCCCTCCAATCCCCCTTCATTAAAGGAGAACTATGGGGTCAGGGCTTTTCCCCATAGTTCTCCTTAGGGTAACTGGAGGACACAAACTAGCGTCCTCCCATCACCCTAGGCTCAGTATACCGCGAGCTACAGCTCCCTATATACTGAGACGCCGCAGCTGAAGCGGATCCCGACATCGAAGTCGAGATCCGCCCAGCAGCGTGAGTGACAGCTGGCTCTGCCTATAGAGGCAGAGCCAGCTGTACCCGCCCCCTCCCCCGTCCGTTCCGCCAGTCAGCGCTGGCGGATCGGAGCGGGGAGGGGGGAATCCAGCCCCTCCCCTGTCA
>NW_017307511.1:412037-415624 GCF_000935625.1 Nanorana parkeri
GTGAAAAGAGAAGAGAGGAGTAAAGTGACAGATTTTGTGGAATTTCCCTGAAATGGAAAAAATCAGTTTGGCCGATGTAGCTGCTGAGGTGAAAGTTGCTCGGGAAAAAGAAGCTCTACTCTAGTTCTTTCCTTATTTAGTGTGGGAACTTTTTGGAGGTGTGCTCAGTGCAGTTCAGTGTCTTTTGCAAATGCATCATTCAGCTAAACAACTGTTGACACAAAGCTGGTTTCTCACAATGGGCAAAAGGGGTAGAGTGCCTTCTAAACAGACCAAACTGTTCTTTTTTTGTGAATGGTAAAGCTGCCCTCTATTGTTTCTTCATTATTGGTATGTAACTTACTCATAGCGGGATATTGTTATAGGGAGACTTAGAGTAAACAGCACGCCTAGGCTGGTCAGACTCATTGGCACCTGACTGACTGTTGATGGCATTTATGGTACTGTGCTGCCATTGAGGTTCTTCTTCTAGGGGGAAGTGCTGAGAGGGCTGGAGGCTTAGAGGTAACAAGCCCAGTCGAAGTTAGCTGGCTTGTTAGGGCCTCTACAAGAACTCCCAGCCTCCTAAAGGTGCCCATACACTGTAGGATTATTGTACGAGAATCGTGGGAAATCCCGCGATCGTACGAAAATCGCAAAGTGTATGGAAGGCGTGCGACCATTTCTACTGTACGGTTTGCACGTCTTCCGTAGGCTTGAAAACCCATCGAGAATCGTACGGCGGGTTAGTGGCCTGCTTGTTCGACAACTGCCGAACGGGCCGGTGTGCGCACACTGCCCGTCTGCAGTCATCGGAAGCCCGCCCCTCATTACAGTCAATGGAAGCCCGCCCCTCAGGGGGGCGGGCTTGCAAGTACGATCTGCCTGTCCAAGATGGGCAGATCGTACAAGCTTTTAATTAGTTTACAACCATCGCAGGTTGTAAGGTGTATGGGCACCTTATGAAAGGAGCCTCACCCTGGAACCAGCCTGTGTGTCTAGTGGACTGGGGAGCAGATCACCTGTGTGGTGAAGAGCAGCCTGTGTGGGCAAGGCTTGGTTAAAGAGACAACCTGAAGTCGGTGAGACGGTAAAAAGGTTATGTGGCTGAAGGAAAAAGCTGAACTTTGTGTTTAAAGGAGAACTATGGGGTTAAGGCTTTTTCCCACAGTTCTAAGGGTCACGGGAGAACACAAACTAGCGTCCTCCCGTCACCCTAAGCTCAGTATATAGCGAGTGAGTTAAAATCAGTCACCTCATAGTTCTCCTTTAACCTGTTGGAGAACCCCCTGCGACAGAAAAACTTTTGTGAATGTTTAAATAAACATGGTCAGGAAGCCCTTAAAAGGAGATGTTTACTAGTGGAAGTGTCGTGAATGTTCTACCATTTGAAGCTAATCCTCACAAAATACCTTGGGAGATGATTATTTTTCTAGGTTCCTCAACATATTTTGCCGCTTCCCGGCTTACACAGGAGGACTTCAATACTTAGAGTACTGTAAATTGTGGACCTGAAAGCGAAGTGGACCAGACATCAGAGGCCAACTCCAACAAAGGGGGGCCGTGGAAGGGTACAGCGAAGGCAAGCCCAGATCCGCCGCCAGCCTCTCGGATGGAAGTCCTTCTGAGGAAGCCGGGTAGCGGCGAAACATGTTGAGGAGCCTAGAAAAATGATAATCTCTCAATGTATCTGTAAACAGTAAGTAGACCATTGTGGTATCACTGAGGTAAAATCTTTGCTTTTTGCTATTGAATATTATTGGGGTGTGAAATGTGTTCTCACTCCTATTAAAGCGCCTACATTGTACTTAACAAATATCTGCAAAAGTTTTGCCAAGCGTTACACATGTACTGAACACTAATTTATTTTGAATAAATTCCCCCCTCCCCGCGGATCGGAGCGGGGAGGGATCCTTTTATACAAGACAGTACTCTTGATACCTTGATATTGTAAAGCGTTGTGCATATTGTTGGCACCATATAAATCCTGAATAATAATAATAATATTAATGTGCGAAATAGCAGGAAAAAATTTCCATTTGCTTAAAACATAAATAAAGAGCAGGGAATGTATTAAAACAATGTACCAAAATGTAAAAAAATAATAAACAATAAAAAAAATTATATTGTAATATAAATGACATTCAGGTAGCAAATTAGTCATAGAGTTACCCACACTGATGATGCTAAATTTGGTCTGGGCACGTGAGCTCCGATGACCTCTGTTGACTAAAAGGTAGACATGTGCGATTCGTTTCGTTACGAATCGAAATTCGTACGAATTTTCCTGAAATTCATACGAAATACGAAATTCGGATACGGAGTCCGTTAACGGAATTCGTATTTCGGATAAAAAAACAACTACCACATCGACTCCAATATTAACAAAGGTATTTTTGCTTTTTAACTTCATCATAACGAATGTTCGTAAAGTTACGAAAATGTGCCGAAACTAACGAAAATTTGTATTTCGTACGAATCCGAATTGAGTTTCGGATACGAATTACGAAATACGAAATAACGGATATTCCGAAACAGAACGAAAAGGAACACATTTTTTGACGGCGCACAAGTCTACTAGAAGGTAGGGTACTGACCGCCCTTCATCTCTATGATCAATGAAGGTTACTGCAGGATATGGTGAATGACAGCGCAGGTCCACAATGCCGCACCACAAACAAAGCCTCCATTGCTGTGTTTTGTAGTGCAGAGCTGTGCTGTCCTCCATGGGATCCTGACGGAACATCTGGAACAAAAGACAGCCACTGACAGCTCCCTATTGCAGAAGGAAAGGTGTGGGGATGGCCATAGACCTTCTTGTGTATCTGGTCCTTAAAGTGTATGTACAGCCAAAACTCTTTTTTTTTTTTTTTTAAATGTGTCCGATGAAACATCACAGCACCCTGCCTACTTCTTTCAAGTGCCCACAGCTCTGATGCAGGCAGTGGGCTGGATCATGGGAGGAGTTATGCAAATATCAGCATGCCTTGATGGATGGATGTCAGTCAGAAGGAGTGGGCGTTCCTAGGCAGGATGTATTTGCATGCAGACCACCCTAGGTAACGCCCAGGACCGGATTTCCCACAAGGCCACTGAGGCCTGGCCTTGGGGCAGCAGGGAGTAGAGGGGCAGCACAGCCACTGGGTGGGTAGTTTTGTTGTCATTTTTTCTAGCATTTAGCCCTGCTTCGGGCAAGCAGGGCTAAATGTAAAAAGAATAAAAATTGATATAAAGTAAAAAATAATAAATAAATACAAAAAAAAGGAAAAAATTATTCAAATTCAAAAAAATTAAAGAGTGATAAAAAAGTAAAAAATAATAAAATAAAACATTTAATAAAAAAAGTATAACTGGCCACGCCCCCATGTGACGCTGAGTCTCCATGATTGACAGAACTGATATCCAATCCTCCTTGCGCTCCTAATAACCCCCGCACCTGAATCCATACTGCGTTTTATAAATTACAACAGTCCGCTCGGCTCGGAGCACAGGAGGTATTAAAGTGCGTTGTTAGTAGACGGCTTAATTTGTAACTATTATTTTTAATTTTTGTTATTAAACAATCTGTCGGCTGTTTTCTTTGTCTTAGTAATTACTACTGTAGATCT
>NW_017307511.1:415843-463604 GCF_000935625.1 Nanorana parkeri
GTGTGGTCTTTTCCTACAACGAACCGATATTCTTCAAAGCCGGCGTCAGCTATTAATACGAGCCGTGCAAAGCCAACTGCTTACTCTCCCGTCAGTACTTAAGGAGAGAATTGATTACCCCGACTTTCTGGATCTCAATCTATAGAACGTGTAGGCGTTTTCCGTGCCAAAAAAAGAGCCGACATCTGTGTGCTGAGTCAGGAATATCCGCGCCGGCCAGAAGAATACAGCAATCTCTCAACTTCAGTTTCTTCTTGAAGGGATTGGCGAAATCGAATCGAGATAATGCCATGCGTTTAGCGCAGGAGAGATGGACGACTCGCGGTTTGCAAACTTCTGTCGCGGGCGGGGGGATAGGCGCAGCGCCGATGTGTGTTTCTGCCAGCTGGAGAAAAAGTTATGGAGGATGAAGAGGACTTGGTGAGATGAACCTCTTCTAGATTGACCTGGCCTGGAAATTGACGAAGGGCACGGCCATCTCTATGATGAGGCAGTCTGAGGCTCTTTATCATGTACCTGGTGGAGGACCGATTAGCTGAGGAGGCCTCCATTGCGGCTCTTGTCTCACACACCCCTGAGATTGGGAACAGGGAGCGAGTAGACAGAGAGAAGCACGGGTGCCAAAGTGTTCAGACACGGTGCCTGGTAGAAGTCTGGCAACTGGATCTCTGGAAGGATGAGCAGGGTTGGTGCACAGCTGAGATGTCAGCGAGGTTTGCAGCAGAAGCTGGAGCGAGGTCAAACAAGCCAGACGGTCAGCACGGTACAGAAGGAGCAGACAGAGACAGAGTCCAGATAACAAGCAGAGGGCAGGGGCAGGCAGCAATCCGGATCGAGGTAACAGGTAACAGATCAGCAGGAACAGAAGCACAAGCTGGAAGACCGTTCAGCACTGACCCATTGGGCCAGCTGCTTTAAATAGGAAAATCTATTAGAGGGCCGTAAGTCCCTTCCTGTGCGCCACTGTGTCACTTTTTGTGCGCCACATTCGGTTGTGCGCGCATACACGCTGACGCATGTTTTCCTGCAACCTGGAAGACTGGGACCCGCGCATGCGCAGTAGCGTGCAAGCTCTCGGCTATGCATGGCCTTACACTCTTGCCTCAGGCAGCATTTCTTTGGGTCAAGTGGGCAGTGTGCCTGCCGACCCCTTTCTGGCCAGAGCGCCCCAGGTTGCTAAGAGCTCATGGGCGATGTCCCACTCAGCTCCTGGCAACCATTGACGTCACTGTGTGGGACGACAGCCAGAGCGCGCATAGGCCGCCATCCCTGGTTAGCATACACCACCACCCCACCAGCCTCCCCCCCAGTTATCATGTACAACCAGCATTGAAGCTTGCCCTAACCCCCTTTCCCGTGCCTCAGGGGCAAAAAGTCTAGGGACACCTCTGCCTAAGGGGGAAACAAGGACTTGCTTGTGTTAGTCTTTAGATGGTCAACTGGAGATGGGAGCAAGCTTCAGGAGATGGTCATAGACTGGAGACACGTTACATGAGACTGTTAGATATCACTGCTATTACAGCCACTTTACCAACCAAGACTTTCACATCTGTGCTCCATGCAGCCCCTTTAAGGGTTTAGTTCAGCTTGCATGCTGCAAGGGTTAAGTGCTTGCTTTGGTCTAACGGTCAGAATATTGATATTTTAGTGTATGAAAGATTCAATTAAACTGCCTAACTGCTTCATACCCTCCATAAGGAGGAAGTCTATCTCCTGTCAGTCTCCCTTTCAGGAGTAGCAGGGGTTGAATATTGCGTTGGGCCTTCACCACTATACCATTCACTGACAGGATGGAGCAGTGTGAGCTGGAACAAGGGGCAAGGCAGTATGGAGTTTTGACAGCTGATGGGCTGCAGGGCACTTTATAGAAGCCAATTAATAGCTAAGCAACCCTATAGAAGCAACTACATGAACTCCGTAGTAGACGTGGCCCTTACTGACCTAATCCACCCCTCCCCCTACTGATGTACCTGGTGCCTCCTCTGCCCAATTCTGGGTCTCATTTCCGCCCTGCTGGATTCTGTTTATCTTATATTATATATATATAGAATACACAGGGGGAGTATGGACACTGACAACTCCAAGGTAAGGAGGAACCTAGCCAAGAACTCCACATCTCACTTCTGCACCCCCTCCCCCCCCCAACAGATAGAATGGATCATCAGGGAGGGGGACTGCAGCCCACCCAATACTAAAATACCACTTTTGGGGTGAAGTGACCTTTTAAGAGACCCTTTCATAGAGAGTGCTCTGCAATAATGCAAGTCTTTCATCTCTACTTTATAGATCTTCTCTGGCAAAGGTTCAGCCAAGACGGCACAGTAAGTCAGCACGCGGATCGCCGTAGCTGCATCCAGTCAATTTCCTGCGCTTGTCAATAACAATCATGTGTCACGAAGGTGTATTGGTGAATTGTGTACGACAGCGCAGCGAAGGCTAAATGAATTTGGGCAACATCTGCACACCATCATTTAAATTCATTAATTCCCGTTGAACTGCGCCTAAAAAAAAAAAAAAAAGTTATTGCTTCATTAATATATAATATTAAGTCATCATTTGCAAACATCGCAAGTAATTATAAAGAATAGCGGACGGGGAAGGAAGCTGAAAATACCATCATGGAAGGAATGCGGTGAGTAGGATTTTGTTGCAGAACAACAGATCTGTAGAAGTCAAAGTGGATGAAAATGTTGACCATGACCTTCTTTTACTTCCTCCCTTTTAATCTGTTAAATCTAATGCATGGGATTAGAATGTGTTTGGTTATACAACGATCAGCCATAACATTAAGACCACCAGCCTAATACTGAGTAAGCCGCCTTGGCCTGATCCGTCCAGGCATGGACTCCCCTAGACCTCAGAAGGTATGCTGTGGTATCTGGATGACCCCCCTAATATTGAGTAGGTCCCCAGTGTGTCCTGATCCGTCCAGACATTGACTCCACTAGACCTCAGAAGGTATGCTGTGGTATCTGGATGACCCCCCTAATATTGAGTAGGTCCCCAGTGTGTCCTGATCCGTCCAGGCATTGACTCCACTAGACCTCAGAAGGTATGCTGTGGTATCTAGATCACCCCCCTAATATTGAGTAGGTCCCCAGTGTGTCCTGATCCGTCCAGGCATTGACTCCACTAGACCTCTGAAGGTATGCTGTGGTATCTAGATGACCCCCCTAATATTGAGTAAGTCCCCCTTGTCCTGATCCATCCAGGCATGGACTCCACTAGACCTCTGAAGGTGTGCTGCGGTATCTGGATGACCCCCCTAATATTGAGTAGGTCCCCCGTGTCCTGATCCATCCAGGCATGGACTCCACTAGACCTCTGAAGGTATGCTGTGGTATCTAGATGACCCCCCTAATATTGAGTAGGTCCCCCTTGTCCTGATCCCTCCAGGCATGGGCTCCACTAGCCCTCTGAAGGTACGCTGTGGTATCTTGATGACCCGCCTAATATTGAGTAGGTCCCCCTTGTCCTGATCCCTCCAGGCATGGACTCCACTAGACCTCTGAAGGTGTGCTGTGTTATCTGGCCCCAAGCCGTCAGGAGCAGATCCTTTAAGTCCTGTAAGGTGTGAGGTGATCAGCCTCCATGGATCGGACTTGTTTCTCCAGCACTTCCCACAGATGATCCATTGGATGGAGATCTGGAGAATTTGGAAGCCAAGTCATTACCTCGAACTCGTCATTGTGTTCCTCAAACCATTCCTGAACCATTTTTTCAGTGTGGCAGGGCGCATTATCCTGCTGAAAGAAGCTACTGCCATCAGGGAAATACCGTCTCCATGAAGGGGTGTACTTGGTCAGTGACAAGGTTTAGGTCGGTGGTACGTGTCAGAGTGACATCCACATGAATGGCAGGACCCGAGGTTTCCCAGCAGAACATTACCCATCGCATCACACCGCCTCCGCAGGCTTGTCTTCTTCCCATAGTGCATCCTGGTGTCATCTCTTCCTCAGGTAAGTGACGCACACACACACACCTGGCCTTCCACATGATGTAAAAGAAAATGTGATTCATCGGACCAGGCCACCTTGTTCCATTGCTCCGTGGTCCAGTTCTGATGCTCACGTGCCTATTGTAGGTGCTTTTGTTGGATCCTGCCAGAGATCCAGTGTTCTTCTGTGTCCAGTGCACTCTGCAGCCTAATCTCAAAACCATGTTATCAGGAAGGGTATTAGTACTACAGAATCCCATCTTATGGAGATGAGGAGAGGGTGAAGCAGTTCTTATGCACATCTCTCCTAGGGTGACAACACTGTTCCTCCAATACAGTGAGTGATGTTGTCACCCTAGGATAGGAAGCTTTATGGTTCCTTAAGCTTGTTACGGGTTGCAGGCAGGTGTTCCTATCAGAAGCAAAAACAGTTTTCACATCACAAAGAAAAATAAAAGAAATCCTAAACTGGTGCAGACAGATTTGAGTAAACCTGTTGATTAAGCTCCTCCCCTCTCCGATCCTCCAGCGCTGACTGGCAGAACGGACGGGAGGGGGCGGGTACAGCTGGCTCTGCCTCTAGATAGGCAGAGCCAGCTGTCAATCACACAGCTGGGTGGATCTCGACATTATTGTCGGGATCCGTCCCGGCTGCGGCGGTCGCGGTATACTGAGCTTTGGGTCACGGGAGGACGCTAGTTTATGTCCTCCCGTGACCCTTAGGGGAACTATGGGGAAAAACACTGACCCCATAGTTCTCCTTTAAGAAAAATGAACTATGTGATTCTCATTTCACATTTGTACGAATATTAACTAGGACTATGCATTTTCATATTTATACAACTATTGTGGCAGCACACCTTACTTTAAAGACTGCTAATGAGGCCAGGTGTGAAAGCCTGCCACATGGACTTGCCACAGTGCAGAAGATGGTCCAGTACATGGCAGTGAACAACAGGAAACAACAACTGTAGTTTTCAAACCTACTCTAGGAGAGGCGAGAGAACTAACCGCTTTAAAATCTGTGAGCTCGACACAATCTCAGACAGATTGTTACAAGAGTCCCACAGTATGCGGTTCAGATGTGTAATCAGTTGTTTGGCTAGAGTTGGTCTTTAATAACACGGTAACACTTTCTTTTTATTATTTTTAAGGAATTTCCGAGCTCCTTAGGATAAATATTTCCGTCCGTTTCAGCATAATTGTTCAGTGTGACGGTTTTAGCAATGAGGTTGGAAGGCTCCGTTGAGTTAATGCTCAGAAATGAGCTCTTATGTACGGAGCCCCATAAAGTAGCGGGAATTAACCTTTGTATCTGCTGAACAATGCTGTTTTCTCCGGGAATTTCAGAGAATGTTTTATTTAAATGGCGCGACTAAAATAGGCCAAACATCTTAAATTGAATCGTTTCCTCTTCTGGGTCAGAGACAATTAAAAATTGTTGAAATTTGCGAAAAAGGGAACTTAGATTTACTTTGGGGCCCGTTTTACTAAATGTGGAGAAAGTGGGCCGGAAGAGTTTACAACCAGTTAGGAGCCTTCTAGCCTACGCTTGGGAGCTGGATTCCGATTGGTTGTTATGGACTATTCTATATGTGTAGCGCCCTGCTAAAAGGAGTGCTAAAATATATCTGTAATCCATGTTCAGCTCAACTGTTACAGAGCAATCCGTGAAGCTGTGTCTGCCTGTTGATGGGTGTGGCACCACACAGGGCAGAACAGCCAATGAGGATTGCTTTGGGCATTTATCTCTCCCAGCCAATCACTGTAGCAGTGATGCATGCTGGGAGAGGAGGTAAATGCTGAGTGTGGCTGATGCAACAGTCTCTTCCCTCCCCCCGGGGCCTCCTGTCAGTCATTTTGGTGACACCACTCCAGTGGTGTCATCCGGGTGCGGGCCGCACCCCCCTTGTGACGCCACTGCTTATACTATCTTGTTCTGTCCCAGGCCCTACGCTATAGAAGCCATGATTATTTTAGTCCCTTCTCACCAAAACCTGTATGGTTATGCAGTCTTGTTGGATCCCAATGGGTGTCAATTTGGTTGGAGGGCGTTTGGAATCCTTTAGTCCCTTCTTACCATAACATGTATGCTTATACAGTCTTGCTGGATCCCAAGCCCTACTCCATAGAAGCCATGATTTCCATAGACTGCATTGATTTGGTTGTGCAGGGGCTGGATTGACTCCTCTAGTTCCTTCTCGCCATAACCTATATGGTTATACTGTCTTGTTGGGTCCCAAGCCCTACTCCATAGAAGCCATGGTTTCCATCCACTACACTAATGATGGCTGAAAAGCCTGAAACAGCTGTATGCAGTTTGGAATAAATGGCTCCATAATATTAGTCTGTATTTGCACTATACAACAGCAGATCTGGATGAGCATCCGGCTGATGGGGTGTAAAGGAAGGAGTTGCATGGCTCCGCCCACTGTCCTGAAATGAGGAATAATCCTCTTATTTTCGTGATTTGAGCTGAGAATATCACATAGATACACCCACAATGATGCAAAATGTACGAGAAAACCCGAATCAGAAACTAGCTTGGAAAAAAAAAAAAAAAAAAACACTGTGTAGAGGATCGGTAATTGTGACTTGTAAATTCATTTATATTAATGCTCTCTCACCTCTTTAGTCCCTGACAGGGCTCCATTAATATTGAAACGCTCAGATGTAATTATTTCTCTCTTTTTTTTTTCCTTGCGAACTATTAGAATTATTTATACACTCAATCTTGATATCATGGCTAGCGACGCCTAATAGCAAGGACCTGCGGGATATAAATCACTGCGTGAAAATATTGAATTTGTCTCTATTTTCAACAACATTTAAAAAAAAAGAGATGAAAAGGTTTTAATGCCTCAAAACAAAAAAAAAACCCCAGAAGGCTCCAGGCCCCGCTTAGCCAATCAGACCTATTACTTAACACTTTGATCTCCGATTGATGGAATGTTATAGCTGTTCATCGGTTACCTGACACCTATAGCAAGGGGGAGGGGTTGATCGACTATAGGGGTCTGTATCATTAATAGCAGGGACACAAAATGGGGGGCAGGGGGGGGAATTAGTTGCTGAGGTTTTCGGAGTGAAGAAGATAAAGGCCTTCATGGAACGCACACCTCCTCGGTCTGAGCCCTTAGGGTGATAATGTAATAAAACTTCCCACATTACGGATGCAGTCATTTTATGGCTGTATTGTGTAATGTGATAATAGGGTCATGAAATGAACACATAACAAATTGCGGCTCTGCCAGGATATCACAAAGCATGACATTTATTGCATACTAGCTCAAGGATGTTGACACATAAGAACAGAACAGCCTTTGCATGACGGGTCGCAAGTCAACGCATAATTTTCGCTCCCTGCGCGGTGTCAGACGTCTCTTGTGATTCAGGAATCTATAGATTCAAATGGAACTATGTTCCTATAGACGGACATCTTTTAAACAGGCCGAGCAGCAGATGGATTTTATTTTTCATGCATGATAGCTAATGTGTCATTGTAACACTTCTAGGTACTTATTACCTTCCACAAAGATCGCAGGACTCCAGGGCCGGTGTTTCCACTAGGCAGCCGCCTAGGGCGCACTGCTTCCTAAGGCGCAGCCTCAACCACTCACCGCCCACTGAGCAGAGGAGCTGAACTGAGAGACAACCTTTCTCTCTCACGTCCAATCCTCTGCTCAGTGGGTGGGGTTTCAATAGCCAGTCTGCTATTGGCTATTTCAGATTAAAATAGCCAACAGCAGTCTGGCTATTGCTCCTGGCTGCTTACATCCACCTTTCACCTGCGGAAGCTAGCCGGCAGGAGAATGTGGTCGTCCGTGGGGGGTGGTTGGAGTTGGGGTTAGCACTACGGGAGGGGGGCTAGGGGGTGCAAGTAGATGGTCTTGCCTAGGGCACAACATAGTCTAGAACCAGCCCTGCAGGACCCCCCACCATAACAATGTCTGCATCTGCTTTTCTCCTCAATCTGACGGCGCTTTGTTCAGCCTCTCACCATGTGACTTGCTACAAAGTTACAATGTTGCAGTCTGATTACTGGGGGAGACTGAAGAAATGCTTTCTCCTGCCTGCAGCAGACTGATCACTGGGGGAGGGGAGACTGAGGAAATGAAGACTGAGGACTGATGGCATCATCTCAGCCTACAGAGTCTCTTTATTGAGAGAGACAGCGGGTATTGATAAAGGCTCTGAAATTGATACTGTTGTATATTGTGACATGTCAGGAATTTAATGCAGATATTCCAACTGGTATACCCCCCCTGTTGTCTCTTGGTGGGTACTGTAGTAACAAGCGGATGCCGCTGCCGAATATAACAGAGTAAGTCACCAGCACACCAAATTCTTCATCATCACGATGTTTATCGATCATGATATCACAGGCAGCGTTCCGGGACCACCCAGGGCTCCTTCCTCAGGAGATACGATACAGGGACACTGCGTGTTCCCGAAACATCGCCTCTTTCCTGTGATTTCATGACTGACCAATGTTGTGATGATGAAGAATTTGGTGCAGATCCATGCAGACTTTTAGAGGTCCACTTTAATAAATACAAATATATATATGTGATGTTTGGGGAACTTAGCACATATGGTGAGCGCTTAAAGGAGAACTATGAGGTGAGTGCTTTTCAATGAGACTGTCACATGTCGGCTCAGTAGATCGGGAGGTGAGCGAACACATACCGGGTTCGCTCACCTCTCGATTCTGTCACGGCTCTCTACCGTGACAGGGGGAGGGGCTGAATTCCCCTCTCCCCGCTCTGATCTGCCAGCGCTGACTGGCGGAACGGACAGGGAGGGGGCGGGTACAGCTGGCTCTGCCTCTGGATAGGCTGCGGCGTCTCCGGCTGCGGCATCTCAGTATATAGGGAGCTACAGCTCGCGGTATATTGAGCTTAGGGTAACGGGAGGACGCTAGTTAGTGTCCTCCCGTTACCCTAAGGAGAACTATGGGGAAAAACACTGACCCCATAGTTCTCCTTTAACTTATTTTTTAAAGATTAAAGTTTTTTTTTATTTATCTGGACTATTGCTTATCTCTCTCTGGATGGATATCATTTTGAACTGGTCCGGTGTATATGCCTAGAGGGTGTCCCTCCCCGCCAAGTAGGGAACAATGTTGTATGACAGGTCGGCTCAGTAGATCGGGAGGTGAGCGAACACATACCGGCGTTCGCTCACCTCTCGATCCTGTCACGGATCTCTGCCGTGACAGGGGAGGGGCTGGATTCCCCCCTCCCCGCTCCGATCCGCCAGCGCTGACTGGCGGAACGGACGGGGGAGGACACAATTGTCGGGATCCGCTTCAGCTGCGGCGTCTCAGTACAGCTACAGCTCGCGGTATACTGAGCCTAGGCTGACAGGAGGACGCTAGTTTGTGTCCTCCCGTTACCCTAAGGAGAACTATGGGGAAAAGCCTTAACCCCATAGTTCTCCTTTAAACACACCCCTCAAGGGTCCGAATTTAGTTTCGGAACGAAACGAATCGCACATGTCTATTAGCCAGCACCCTTTCCATAAGGGCCGTGCACAGGTGTGCAATCATCAGGTACTGGCCACTACTAAACCCCGGGCCCAGGATTGGAGATCTCATCCCTCCCAATTCTCTTAGAAATCTCCCAGTTCCAGGATTCCCATGCCGAATCCACAAAACCCGGAGAGAACTTCAAAGTCGGCTCTTTCCCAGTACAAGAACTTGCTTCCTGGAATTGCTCAGCCCCTCTGGCTGAGAGTCCTGGGTGACTGTAACCCCCACTTCCACCGTGGGATTGCCACACAATACCACAATATATATTTGTAGTCAGAGCCTCACTGATACGTGATACATGATATACATTACATACCGTGTTTCCGCGAAAGTAAGACCTAGTGCTATCTTCAGGGATTTCTGTACAAAAAAAATACATAAGGCAGTGTCTTATTTTTGGGGAAACACGGTACATAGTCCTTATAGAAAATTCATCAGGAGGGTTTTTCTTTTGAAGCTCACCAACAAAAACATGAGTCCCCCCCCCTTGTGAGGTGATTCAATCTCCAGCTATAGAAAGAGCAGAAACATATCTGGAAGGTTCCTTTTTGTTAGCGTGCTGTGCCGGTCTGCGGATTGGGCTCCTGAGGCAGGTTGGGTAATGAGCGTGTAAACCTCACCAGTGCAGACGGAGGCATTCCGCTTTGTTTATTGGTACATTTCCTTCTCTCTCCTTCTTATTTATACTCGGCGCTCTTTTCAGGTTGTCAGAGGGACTATTTCCTGCATGAGGCTTTCTATGTATGAAGTCAATTCTCTATAATAAGGCTTTTCACGAAGCACTGACAAGCTAAATATACGATAATATGATCTGCATGCAGAATAGAAAATGGCAGATGTGCCCAATCTGTGATTTGCTTTATTCATCCCAGGATATTGAAGAGACACTGTAGATTCTGAATTAACCCTCTGCACACTGCTACACACCCTCACACACTTTAAGCAACGGTGTGCATACAGACAGGGATTCTTGGTTTGCATATATTGTAATACAATAAAGCTGGTCATCTGTGTCAAAGTGACCCCCTCTCTGGCCAACTGTGTTAACGTGATACTTCTCTGGCCAACTGTGTCAAAGTGATCCCTCTCTGGCCAACTGTGTCAAAATGGCCCCTCTCTGGCCAACTGTGTCAATGTGATCCCTCTCTGGCCAACTGTGTCAAACTGTTAATTCTCTGGTCAACTGTGACAAAGCAATCCTTCTCTGGCCAACTGTGTCAAAGCAATCCTTCTCTGGCCAACTGTGTCAAAGTGATCCCTCTCTGGTCAACTGTGCCAAAGTGATCCGTTTCTGGGCAGCTGAATCAAGGGGATTCCTCTCTGGCTAACTGTGTGAAAACGATCCCTCTCATGTCAACTGCATCAAAGTAATCTCTCTAAGGCCAACTGTGTCAAAGTGATCCCTCTCCGGCCAGTACCTTCTCTACTGTGGATAATGCAAGATACATATTTGCTTATAACCACCGCGCAGCTTCCTGAAGCCGGCTCCATGTTCCCCCTACACCACTGCTAGTTAAAGGAAATCTTCCTCTGACAGGAAGTTCCGGTATCGGGGAAGGTATTGGAGCGTACTCGCCCAAATACTCGGTATCGGCACCAATACCGATACTAGTATCGGTGCATCCCTAGTTTGAACCTTTGGAATAAGAACTGAACTCCCAGCGCCTCTTAAATATGTTTTATTTTTCGGGGAGAACTCAGTAAAAAATGCCCGGGCTGTAAGATAAGACGATGTATACTTACCTTTCCTGTGTCTTCCAGCGCTTCGCTCCTCCCTGGCCGTGGCAGGTATTCAGCCCTTCCCGGGTGTATAGAATACAGAATACAGAATAACAGGTAACACTTACAATAAAACCATTTTTTTTTTAAACAGACAAATTTTATTTATTATAATTAAATAATTACAGTATCTCCCAGAAGTGAGTCCCCCCTCACATTGGATGATATCATGTCATGTGACGACACAGAAGAAATGACACTTTGCTACAATGTAAAGTAGTGAGTGTACAGCTTGTGTATCAGTGTACATTTGCTCTCCCCTCAAAATAACTCAACACACAGCCTTTAAAGGAGAACTATGGGGTTAGGGCTTTTCCCCATAGTTCTCCTAAGAGTCACGGGAGAACACAAACTAGCGTCCTCCCGTCACCCTAAGCTCAGTATACCGCGAGCTACAGCGCGAGGTATATTGAAACGCCGGGACGGATCCCGACGTTGCTGTCGAGATCCACCCAGTTGCATGATTGACAGCTGGCTCTGCCTATCCAGAGGCAGAGCCAGCTGTACCCGTCCCCTCTCCCATCCGTTCCGCCAGTCAGCGCTGGAGGATCGGACAGTGGAGGGGGGAATCGCTGCAGGGAGCCGTGAGTGACAGTCACGGCTCTCTGCAGGGATAGATTGAGAAGTGAGCGAGCGGCGGTATGTGTTCTCTCACTTCCCGATCTACTGAGCTGACGTGTGACAGTTTTATTGTCACAGGTCGGCTCAGATTATGAGGCTGAGTGAAAATCACTTGCCTCATAATTCTCCTTTAATGTCTAAACCGCTGGCAACAAAAGTGAGTACACCCTTAAGGGAAAATGTCCACATTGGGCCCAAAGTGTCAATATTTTGTGTGGCCGCCATTATTTTCCAGCACGGCCTTAACCCTCTTGGGCATGGAGTTCACCAGAGCTTCACAGGTCGCCACTGGAGTCCTCTTCCACTCCTCCATGATGACATCACGGAGCTGGTGGATGTTATAGACCTTGCGCTCCTCCACCTTCCGTTTGAGGACGCCCCACAGATGCTCAATAGGGTTTAGGTCTGGAGACATGCTTGGCCAGTCCATCACCTTTACCCTCAGCTTCCTTAGCAAGGCAGTGTGGTCGTCTTGGAGGTGTGTTTGTGGTCGTTATTATGTTGGAATACTACCCTGCGGCCCGGTCTCCGAAGAGAGGGGCTCATGCTCTGCTTCAGTATGTGAGGGGTGCACTCACTTTTGTCAGATACTGTATAACATATGTAAGTATAAAATAAACTTTTCTACAATGCATTGCCAAGCTAGTCGTAAAAAATGAAAAAGTCATTAATCAGAAAGCGGTTAGATGGAGCCGGCTTATCAACGTTGATCCGTGGAGCCCGATCGCTCTTATTAAACTGGAATCATTTTTTTGTGCAAAATCAAATACCGCAATTGCTCGGTTGAAATGAAAAAAAAACAAAAAGAAATGAAGTTTAATTTCAAGTCCCACTTTAAATACTCTATACGGAGAATTAGGATTAGAAAAGACTTTTGCGATCAGTCGCGTAAAGTGAGAAAGCTTTTGAGTCGCGTTGTTACTAAATCAATGAAGATGTATAATGCTCCTGAAGATTTGCTATTTTAATTAGCCACGGAGTGAAAAAGAAAAGTCCATTATTAGAGTTAGGTTTGGATAATGCTAAACTTCAACATTGTTACCTTTCTTCCTCTTCATGTAGAAAAGATCATTACAAATTCACTCAATGTTTTCTTGAGACTGTATGTATATCCCAAACTTTTTTTTTAAGTGACACTAAACTCAGGAGTTAAATCTTAAAAATACATTCAAGTAGCTTAAAGGAGAACTATGGGGTCAGGGCTTTTCCCCATAGTTCTCCAAGTCCATTCCGGGAGCAAGCTTGGAGTGGTGACTACTTTACAACACACACAGGGACCATGGGGAACAGACGTAGCCCCCCTCCAGAAGGAAGGACAGTGTCAGCGCCAATTCAGAGATGATTGGAGGATCTACAGCCGGCTGATCTCTCGAGTTATCTCGGCGACATCGCCGACATCACTCATACAAAACGAGCGGGGGCTTCCCCGCTCTACATGAGCCCTGCTTGCCCAAAGCTGGGCTAAATGTAGAATAAAACATGTCCCGGGCGTTGGGATATAGACATTCCACACCCCTGCTGCCCCTCTACTCCCTGAGGCCGGGCCTTGGTGGTTTGGTGGGAAATCCGGCCCTGTATGTGCAGGTTCGGGTGACTGTGCTCGGACACAGGCAGGATCCATTGCAACACCTACACGCAACACTTGTCCCTCCCGGGAACGTCCCCCTACGGGCGTGCATGCCGCACAGACGTCTACACCCCAAGTTAGCCCAATGTGAATGAGGCCTTAGGGTGCTTGAATGCATTTTTTTAGGTTTTGTTGAGCCGAGTGTAACTTTAAATTTTGGATAGAGCAGGGAAGGATCAAGACATTCCGGTCAGGTTTTTTGCTGGAGAAAATGTCCCTTTTACTTCCTGTGTTTTAGACATAGCAGAAAAAGGAAAGGAAAGTAAAATATAGACGTTCATATTCTCATTGTTCAACCTGCTGACTGAACAAACAAAATATAACAGATTCCCCCCATGCACGCTAAACAACATGGATGGACGAATCTTCCGCATCGCTCTTTGTATTCCAACAGAGGTCAGAATACCTGAACGGTGCTTGCAGCTGATTTGGCAAGCACTGTTTGGCCGAAGATTTTCCAGCATGGCCCTTCGGCAAAAGTCGATCTATTGATCTGCCAAGGGAAAGGAATCACCAACGAAGTGATTTTCGGTTGAAATTCGCTTCTCGTGCACCCTACTTAAAGTGACATTAAACCCTCAGATTTTTTAACATAAAACAATAGTGTAATGTGCGCCTTACTGTAATCCATGGTTGTTTCCCTTCTCTTTGATGCTCTTCCTTTTAAATATGTATCTTTTCTCATGCTGGGGGAGAACTTCCCTTTTCAGCTCAGGGCCTCTTCCTGTAGTGCTGGCTCAGGTTACAAGCCTATACACAGACACTGTTTGAGACACGGCAGTCTGCTGAAAAGGGAAGTTCTCCCCAGCATGAGAACAGATACAGATTTAAAAGGAAGAGCATCAAAGAGAAGGGAAACAACCATGGATTACAGTAAGGCGCACATTACAGTATTGTTTTATGTTAAAAAATCTGAGGGTTTAATGTCACTTTAAGAGGAATTCCCATCTTAGACAGTTGAGTATTGGAAAGATAAGAGTGCCACATTGCTTGAATAAGTCCAGTAAGATTTTTATTAAAGGAGAACTATGAGGTGAGTGAAAATCGCATACCGTCGCTCGCTCACTTCTCGATCTATCCCTGCAGAGAGCCGTGACTGTCACTCAAGGCTCCCTGCAGAGATTTCCCCCCCCCTCCCCGCTCCGATCCTCCAGCGCTGACTGGAGGAATGGACGGGGGAGGGGGCGGGCACAGCTGGCTCTGGATAGGCAGTCACTCACGCAGCTGGGTGGATCCAGACAGTATTGTCGGGATCTGTCCCGGCTGCGGCGTCTCAGTATACGGCGAGCTGTGGCTCGCAATATACTGAGCTTTGGGTCACGGGAGGACGCTAGTTTATGTCCTCCCGTGACCCTGAGGAGAACTATGGGGAAAAGCCCTGACCCCATAGTTCTCCTTTAAGACGTCAACATCAGGGACTCAAAGCCCAACCTTCATCAGGGCTTGCAGGCTGGAAGTTCAGATATTGTACTGGACAGCAGTTATTGCAAATAGCATAAACTAATCGGGGTCATCTGACCCATTGTTGGTACAAAATCCTGGATCAGATTGGTCAAATTGCCGTCTCAGCCATCGCGCCACTTTACATCTCTTCTGCAACTGTAACTCTCTTCTACATTCCGTAAGCCAGGTAACCAGAGTCGGTGTAGTTTAATCAGCGGAACCCCCGGTAATTACCTGAACTTTGTCTTGCTCTACACTTCATAGAAACAGTTTGTAATAATTAGATTTAGGATATCAGAAATGTCAACTTTCAGCAGAGATGACACCTCTCCTCTCCTCCGAGCGGAAAGGATAAAAGAAGAAAGTTATTAAATGAAGTCACCCCGGGATAATATTTCCTCGCAGGAGAATTAATGGGAGATGTTGGCTTTGATCTGATAGAAGAGGATCTCTGTTAGATAAAGGAGCCAGGTGTGTGGAAGACAGCTCGAAAAAACAAGAAGGGCCTAAATATGTCTCATGGTAAACATTCATTCTGTGAGAGCGATGTGCAATGAGTCCGTATTGGGTATTTTATATTATCATTTACTTGTTGTCAGCTAAGAAAAAGAACATTGTAAAGAACAAGATGCATCAAAAGTCGGGGAACTGACCTTAAAGGAGAACTATGGGGTCAGTGCTTTTCTCCATAGTTCTCCTCAGGGTCACGGGAGGACATATACTAGCGTCCTCCCGTCACCAAAAGCTCAGTATATTGCGAGCTACAGCTCGTGGTACACTGAGGTCGACATAGCCGGGACGGATCCCGACATTACTGTCTGGATCCACCCAGCTGCGTGATTGACAGCTGGCTCTGCCTATCTAGAGGCAGAGCCAGCTGTACCCGCCCCCTCCTCCATCCGTTCCGCCAGTAAGCGCTGGAGGATCGGACAGGGGAGGGGGGGGGATCCCTGCAGGGAGCCGTGAGTGACAGTCACGGCTCTCCGCAGGGACAGGATCGAGAAGTGAGTGAGCGACGGTATGTGTTCGCTCACTTCCCGATCTATTGAGCCGGCGTGTGACAGTTTCATTGTCACACGTCGGCTCCAACTATGAGGATCAGTGATTTTCACTCATAGTTCTCCTTTAAAGCTAAACTCCAGACAGATGTAAAAATACGAATCCAGTTATTTACGTATTACTTGTGGTTTGTTGGGTTTGTTCCTATAGCAAATCGATCTAAAATATGGCATTTTTGGAAATACAACAGCACATACTGCTCATATATAGTAATTTAAAGATGTAGAGATATAGAGATGTAATATGTCTTTTGAGCTGTAGGTGGCGATGTAGTGCAATGTAACTCTCTAGGTGCATGCTTATCTATGATGCACATGAAGCTGTTCTTTATATCTAGGGGGTCTATTCACGAAGCAGCCGTACATCGGCTTGCTTCGCGTGGCTTCGGGTCGGCCGAACATGCTCAGCATGTTCGGCCAAGAGGACTACAAGTCCCAGCAATACATTATACAGCACTACAAAATATTATTAAGTAGTTCTTGGCATGACTGGCAATGGTAAGAAATCATGGCTGAAGCTTGTACCTTATCACTCATGCCCTGCCCAAGGTCTGCCCTCTCTGACATATTTCACCCAATCACGGGCTTGGTTGTAAAGCGTTCTCTATGACTAAACCCGGGATTGCATTAAACATGTCAAAGGGGGTGGACCTTGGACAGCCAGCTTTTCTTCTGTTTGTACGGACTCATTTTGGAGTGAGGACGTGTTCCCAGTGGCAAGCACCCGGCCCATTCCTTTCCTGAGCCATGGGGGAGCGCTGCTTCTTTCGTGTGTTCTCCAGGCAAGCGTGGCTGCCACGTCTTTCCCATAGATCCCTGTTACTGAAAACATAGAACTGGCATTGTGTAATCTCATCGTGATGACCCTCATATTAGACACGTACGCTGCGAAAAAATTCAACTCGGTTTGAATATTTTGTTTCGAGATTCGGATCCGAAATTCAATTCGGTTCGGGTTTCGGATTTGGACGAAATCCGAATTTTCTTTGGTTTCGGACGAGTTTATGAATATTCGTTGTGAATACCACCGAAAACCCGTCTACAGATATTAATACTAAACCTGTATCTCCGAGACCCGAATGGCATTCAGGATCCGAATTTCCAAATTGCATTGGGGAACTCCCGAATGCCATTTGGGTCTGGGAGCCATATACTGTAGTTTTCGCTCCATAAGACGCACCGAGGTGTAAAGGGAAAAAAAGGCTGCTTTTTTTTTTTAAAGTTGTGTGGCTGTGCGTGGCTCCACCAGTTATGTCATCTTTTTTTTTTTTTTTAATGCGTGTGTTCGCAAAGGCTGGGGACTTTAATTTTAGGGGGGATTTTTTATTTTAGTTTATTTAACTTTTTTATTTATTTTTCACTTTTTCTATTTTTTTTTGTATTTTTAATATTTTAAATTTAACTATTTTTTGTAATTTTTTTTACTATTTATTTATTTAACTTTTGTATTTTGTATTTTTAGTTTATTTAATTTAATTTTTAATTTTTTTTTTTTTACTTCATTGTTGGGAGCAATAGCCAGCCTACTATTGGATATTTCAAATTGCAATAGCCAATAACAGGCTGGCTACTGCACCCCGCCCACTGCCTGCTGTCAATCAGCAGAGCAGGGACCTGATGTTCTCCATCAGGTCCACCTCTGTTGATTGACAGCAGACAGTGGGTGGGGCAATAACCAGCCTGTTTGGCTATTTTAAAAAAAGAGCCAGTAACAGGCTGGCTATTGCTGCCAGCTGCTGGAATGGAGAGCGATCGCACAGACAGGAGAGGAGGGCGGACGCCACGGAGGGGTGAGTACAGGGGTGTATTTACTGCAAGGCAAACTAGGCATTTGCCTAGGGCAGCACTTTCCAGGGGGGTGAGAGAGAAAAAAATTAATTACATTATACATTATTCATAAATTACTGCCAGTACTCCTGGACCTTGTGCTTCTTTGACTGGGGGATCAACGTGTCCACCTATGCCGCCTACTCCAACATATATATGCCGACTGCAGCTCCTTCCTCCTCCTGGTCAACATGCTGTGCCATGTAATGGTGTGTGACCTTCATCCGGATGCACTGGCAGCTCGGACCTCCATGGGAAACCGGCACCCAAATTACTGACTTCAGGCAGCGGAGGAGCTTTCGCAGGATCCCCAGGGGTGAGATCCAGATGGTCATCGTGGTCATCGGCATCCCAAATGGCATTCAGGAGCTCCCAAATCCAATTTGGAAATTCGGATCCCGAATGCCATTTAGGTCTAGGAGGAGCCTTATCTTTAGTATTATATGTATATACTGTGTATGGCTCCCATGTTGCCGTAACGAAAAACTTGTATTCAGACCCATTCGGATGCATTAAAGGAGAACTATGGGGTCAGTGTTTTTCCCCATAGTTCTCCTTAGGGTAACGGGAGGACACAAACTAGCGTCCTCCCGACACCCTAAGCTCAGTATATAGGGAGCTGCAGCTCGCGGTATACTGAGACGCCGCAGCTGGAGCAGATCCCCGACGTAGATGACGGGATCCGCCCAGCTGCGTTGAGTGACAGCTGGCTCTGCCTATCTAGAGGCAGAGCCAGCTGTACCCGCCCCCTCCCGCCAGTGGCTAAACAAAATTCAGACGGGAACCGAAATTCAGAAACGGAACTTGGGAATCGGACACATTCGGAATGCATTGGGATCCGGTAATTCAAATTTGTCCGAATTTTGATCCGGAACGAAACGAATCGCACGTGTCTGCCTCATATGGTTGAAGCTCCTAAATCGTGATGAGCAAGCAAGACACATGTAATGATCTCCCCAAGGTAAAGCGGCCATAGTGTGTGAGTGGGCACTCTTTTTTTTTTTTACCTCAGGACTACAGCCTATGTAGGGCAGGGCAGGGCAGGGCAGGGCAGGGAAGGGCAGGGCAGGGTCTGATAATCTTGGACTTCTACAAAAGTATCATTTAAAAGGTCCTCAATATTATTTTAAAAATTGCATTCCCAATAAAATGTGAAACGGAGTTACGGCATAAAGAACAGTGCGTCCCGCACGCATTGGACGAGGAGGGAGAAGAAGGCATTTCTTTATCTCTTGTGTTGTGCTAATGAATTGGCTGTGACAGCAGACTTCAGCTCGTACCCCCTCCAAGACGCCGAGAACACCGGCACTTGTGAAGCGGCTCCAGCAGCCCCCCGGGGGGAATTCGGATAAATTGGCGTTCTTGAAATGCGCCTGGAAGGAGACAAAATGCACAAACAAACGATATCACTGAGTTAGCAAGTAACGGCGGAGAACATTAAACAAAATGTGGGTTAAGGGGATAAGTAAAAAGACCAATAAAACAGCACAAAAAGGGAAGCTGAAGCCCCCGGGGTGCATTTCCATGATAGCAGGAGATCAGATCTCTTCTTACTCAAGTCAGGTGGCTGAGATCTCAACTCCGATTGGCTGTTATGGGTTACTTTTTGCCTTTTTTATAGTAAAGCTGCAAATATACAAATAGTGGCTCTCGTGCTCCTGTCCTACTTACAGCTTGCGGAGCCCTGGGTTTACATTCCACCAGGGAACTCGTTTGCACTGGGTCTGTCTCCCACTCTGACTGCCTTTAGGCGATCCCTTAAGACTCATCTCTTCAGGGAAGCCAATCCCACCTCATCCTAACCGCTCAACCATCACGTTCTCAAACAATTCATCCCCCACACAGCTACCTCCTCAAGTATCCCTTCCCCCTCCCTCCCTCCAAAGACTGTAAGCCCTCAGGGGCGGGGCCCTCCTTACCATCTTGTCTTGAATTGTATTGTGATTGCAATGTCTTCCTTATATTGTAAAGCGCTGCGCAAACTGTTGCCGCTTTATAAATCCTGAATAATAATAATTCTACTAATATTACTAATGATTATTAGTCGTAGTATTATTGTTATTATTATTTACTTACTGTTATTTTTCTATAATTTGAATAATAATAATAATCAATATTATTTATTTGTATATTTCATGTATTTATACAGAGCCAACAATTTACACAATGCTTTAGATAACACACATTCACATCAGTCCCTGCCCTTTTAAGAAGCTTACAATCTAAGGTCCCTATCTCACATGCATACACACTACGAGGGAACTGATGTGCACTGGGGCTTCTATGTTCTAAATAATAACAATACTAATAATAATCATTAGCAGCAGCAGCAGTAGTAGTATTGTTGTTTTTATTGTTATTCGTATTACTGCTATTATTATACAATCTGAATAATAATAATAATTATGATTTATTTATATAGTGCCATCAATTGACACAGCGTTATACATAGCACACATTCACTTCATTCCCTGCCCTCAAGAAGCTTACAATCTAAGGTCCTCATCTCACATACATACATACGAGGGCCAATTTAGAGAGGAGCCCATTAATCTTCCGCCATGTTTTTGTAACGTGGGAGGAAAGTGGAGTGCCCGGAGGAAACCCACACACAGCACAGGGAGAACAAACAAACTCTTGAGTAGTCGTCGTGTTTATGATTGTGGTGAATGGTATTCTAATCTTCTCTGAGCAGAGACTAATGTCAGCAATTCAGGATCTCTGCAAACTGCTGCGCTATATGTCTGAGCTGTATACAATAATAAAACGAAGTGTCCCTGTCGCGTTGTGAGATGAGAGATCACGGCGCCGTAGAGCAGATCAGAGCACTGTGGAAACTCTTTTGACCGTTTACATTCATTGCTCAGTAACCAGCAGTGGAGAATCATTGGGTTTAGCACCTTTCCCTTAATCCTCCGCCTCTGTAGTAGGAAGCTGCATGGAGAAGGGGGAGCTCTGGACACTGACTATCTAAAATAACTGCACCTAGAGTTAATTTACTATTCCATTATTTTAAACACTAGAGGGTGTATTTATAAATCTTTTGCCAGGCGAATGCCATTGGCAATTTGTTCCCGCCACTAGATGGAGCCGAGGAGCATAGACATTTCCAACGCTCCTTGGCTCCATCTAGTGCCATGTAAACAGCATATAGCTGGGTGAGGTTTTTATAAATAGACCCCCTGGGTGCTTGTGAAGCGCTGGGCCCAAAGTAAGGAAAAGATGGGGCCTGGAATCACAATTACAAGGTCTACACGGGGTAACCTTGGAGTGTTCTGAAGAAGGCAAAGAAGGATGAGAGCACCACTCATCTGATTACATTCCACTACGTATTAATTATAGGAGCCGACACGTTTCTGGGTCAACATCCCCCTTTATCAGGGCTGTCTATAGGAATACTGGACAATATGCTGCAAAGTAAAGGATATTATATGTAATGGTGCGGGTCACTGGGGCTAGAATATAGGGCCCAATGAAGGGCATCATAAGGCGTTCTTTGGGTATCTTTGACCCCTGAAGAGCACTGGCCTATCCTCCTAGCTTCTTGTCACTTGTTACTAACGGGGTTATTCACAATAATAACCAAGCTGAAGAAAACAGTGCCGAATGAGGTCCGGCTATTCACTCTGGCTCAGTACGGCTGATTTCAGCCATACATCGGCTCTGTACGGCTTCCTTCGGTCAGCCAAATATGCTCTGCATGGTCGAAGTGCAGAGGGACTTCGACTCAGCCCATCCAACATCTGGATCAGCTGAGCTGAAGCTCCGGCCTCTCACTCGCTGCCATTCACACCTATTCTCATATATTCTCATAGGGACACAATGGCAGTGAATAGCCTTATGCCGCCGTGGTACAGAGCAGAATAGAAAATAAGTGCAAAGAATGTGAAAAAAAACCTAAACAATTTGTAAAATGATAAAAAAACAGGAAGATTAAAATATAAAAATATGTTAATGAAAAGAAAAATAAATAAATAAAAACAATTGGGTGGAGCTAGCAGTGACAGCTAGCTCCGCCCAACTGTTTCCTATAGACCGTTCCCCACGCTTCGACTGTCACTACGGCTCAGTTGAGCCAAAGCATATGCCTTCCGCTCGGTTGAGCCACCTTCGGCTGCTGTATAGTGAATAGCCCGTACAGCGGCCCTTCGGTTAGATTGAACCGAAGGGCTCCGACGGCCGAAGAGTGGCTGAAGGATCGGCCGAAGCTACTGCTGTATCCTTCGGCTCAATAGTGAATAACCCCCCTAAGACTTTATTTGCTCTCTTCCTTCTTTTGTATCCTTCATGATTTTAAACACTGACAGACTAGGCAGAGCGCTCTCCTTCTATCTGCGTCCCTTCCTCGTACAAGGATCCGTCCTTTGATCGAAGAACCTTTTATTTCTTTTTTTCCTCAAAGATTTCCAAAACGGATCTGAAAAAGAATTAATCGCGATGATCGATAGCGGCGTCTATTTCCTCGGCCCACCTCCAGGAACAGGCCGTGCGTTATTCCCCGTAAAATGTTCTAAATTCATTGCATGCATAAATACTTAAACAGCCGCCGATGGAAAATGAATTTACGCCGGCGGCTCCTTGTTCCCGTTCCCCAGGTGTTGTGCGTCTCCTTTTGTCGCCTTTCACCATGCAGAAAGTTTTTCCCCGCCGCCGCTCTCCTCGCTCGTCTCTGTGCAGACGGCTCCCCGCCGCTTCTTGTATTATGTTTTCTAAAACATCTATTTAGATGCAGATGACCCGAGACTGTAAAAATATCATAGTCTGGATCGGGTCATATAAATGATAATAATGTAGTGATTAAGTTGTTGCAAGATGTTTCTTATTGGGCGCGCGTGTGCGGCTCGTAGCATTTCCCGGCATCTCATTTCCATTATAATTAGGGGGAAGACGAGGATTTCATTACCAATTAGAGCCCGCATGGTGTCATTTGTTAGTCCGCCAGAGCCGTTATCGGAACGTAGCTTACATAGAGGCCTGTAAAGCAAAAGCGGAGATCCGACGTTGCCGCGACTCGGGCGAAGGCGAGATTTAAACCTCCCCACCTGCGGCGACACCTGTGATTCCGGAGCCGGAAATCTGCTTTATTTTCACCCCGGCAAGCGCTAGCTGTGATTATTCAGCTGTTTGCTCTCAATGTGTTATCAAAAATAAAACGTAGCAGCACACCGTACGTCGTCATTGTATCCGGTCCCCTTTTTGTAGCATTATGAGTCTTTGAAAGTTTGGTGGGTTTGATTCCCACCTATAGGTTGGCTATGGTGCCTTGCAGGGTCTCCTAGATGTGTGCGCTCCCTCCTTGGACTACATTTTTACATGCTGCTTGGACGCTTGGCGGCATGCTCAGGAGCTCCAGCACTGTGCTTCGGGGACACTACAGATGCATAGATACCAAGTACCTTACTCGGTACAAGTACAACTACAGATACTTTTCCAGCTCCAGGACTAGACTAGAGAAAAACTCAAAAGTTAGGAGGCGGCTGTCATTTGTAAGGAGCGCACGGAGATCCCGGGATTTCTACATCTCTGTTTTAAAGGAGAACTATGAGGTCAGGGCTTTTCCCTGTAGTTCTTCTAAGGGTCAAAGGAGGACACAGGCCAGGATTCCCCACAAGGCCACCGAGGCCAGGCCTCGGGGTGGCAGGGCGCAGAGGGGCGGCAGCGGTGTGGAGTCTCCCGACGCCCGGAACATAAAGGGGGGTGCATTGCGGAACCTGGCCTTGGGGCGGCAGGGAGAGTAAATCCGGCCCTGGGAGGACACAAACTAGCGTCCTCACGTCACCCAACGCTCAGTATGCCGCGAGCTACAGCTCCCTATATATTGAGACGCCGCAGCCGGGGCGGATCCCGACATTACTGAGATCGAGATCCACCCAGCTGCGTGATTGACAGCTGGCTCTGCCTATCTAGAGACAGTCAGCTGTATCCGCCCCCCCATCCGTCTGTTCCGCCAGTCAGCCCTGGAGGATCGGACAGGGGAGGGGGGGAATCCCTGCAGGGAGCCGTGAGTGACAGTCACGGCTCTCTGCAGGGAGATGATTGAGAAGTGAGCGAGCGACGGTATGCGTTCGCTCACTTCCCGATCTATTGAGCCGACGTGTGACAGTTTCATTGTCACACGTCGGCTCGAACTATGAGGCTGAGTGATTTTCACTCACCTCAAAGTTCTCCTTTAATGTATGATTTTGTTTTTTTACATGTATATAAGGGATGCACCATTTTTGCAAATACAAGTACTTATATATTTTTGTTTATTGTCATGTGACAGTTTTTCTAAAACAATACAGACTAATGATTTCAGGACAGGGGTGGAGCACCAGAGCCCGGTCCCAGCTGCCACCGCTGCAACCCTGGTAGTTCTCTTGAAAATGCCAAGTATGGGCACTAGTATCTGAACTGGTATCAGTGCATCCCTAGGGGACACATGTGCATGATGGGCAGCATGCAAAGAATCATGTGACATGTGGTCCCCAGGCATTAGATCATCTGATGTGCTCATTGCGCACTCCTCAGCAATAGAACAGGAATAGGGAGGAGGCCTTCCAATGATTTACCTGTTCAGGCAATAGCTATCTAAGGTGGGATTTTATCTCATTTCCTGTTGTTTCCTTGGGACAGGAAGTAAAGGGAATCTCACTAATCGGTCACAGATGGCAAAAACAATCTTTAGTAGGCAGGGCATTCCCTATAATGAAGGTACCTGATGTGGTCACCTCAGGCGGCAGCTCATTAGGGGGCCGGCCACAGCGTCTCAGATTGCTAAGAGCTGAGCCGGATGCTCTTACTGGTGTCCCGACGAGCTCCTGGCAACTAGACTCGTGCGCCGTCAAAAAATTTGTTTCGTTCCGTTCCGTAATATCCATTATTTCGTATTTCGTAATTCGTATCCGAAACTCAATTCGGATTCGTATGAAATATGGATTTTCGTTAGTTTCGGCACATTTTTGTAACTTTACGAACATTCGTTATGATGAAGTTAAAAAGCAAAAATACCTTTGTTAATATTGGAGTCGATGTGGTAGTTGTTTTTGTATCCGAAATACGAATTCCGTTAACGGATTCTGTATCCGAATTTCGTATTTCGGACTTTAAAAAAACTACCATCACCTCCAATATAAATGTACTTTGCTTTTTACCTTCAATATAACGAATGTTCGTAACGGAACGAAAATACGTCAACGGAATTTCGTATTTACTGCCTCTGTATTGTAATGCAACTCTCAGCAGCAGCGGATCCGTATTTCGGATTTAAAAAAAATCTTGTCATGTTGTTCAACCTCATTTACAGGGGTAATATTAGTTCCCGTTTCAAAGAAATTCGGATCCGAAATTCGTTAACGGAATTTCGTATTTCGGATATAATTCGGAAACTGCAATTCGGATTTCGTATGCTTCCGAATCTACGAATTTCAGGAAAATAAGTACGAATTTCGATTCGTAACGAAACAAATCGCACATGTCTACTGGCAACCACTGACATCAGTGAGCTGGGCAGGACCAGTCCGAGAGCTGCTGACAGCATACCTTAAATACAGCGGCCTGTCCCACCACATCTGCCTCAAAGCACTGCATCAGCACTATCAGCAGCACCTGCGGCCAAGCGCTATCAGCAGCAATGTCAACCGAACCCCCCGGCCCTCCCCTCTCTACCACTATCTCAGGTGGCATATAGGGTAGGGTTTGTCCTGCTGCCAGGGGTTTTCACCTTTTTCTACTCTTCAAAAATGCATTTGGATGTACTTTAACTTTATCTGAAGGAAGACCTGTGACACACAAAGATGGTCAGAAACATTCAAACCTCCCAGTTCTGACACACCCCGGCTGAGTCAGACCTAGAGCTCTCCAGTCTGTAGGGAACATACGCTTTGCTTATTCAAGAGATCTAACTCTGACTTGGCAGGGTGCATGCAGGACCTCTGCAGAGAGACCAATCAGCATGCTGGCAGGGAACAGGCATTTCTACTCAGGCTGTGGCTGCTTTATAAAGAAAACCAACTGTAAGACTTTGCAAACCTTTTGTTTTGATACACAAAGAATGAATTCAGCTGATTTAACCTGAAACCTTATTTGGCTTTGTAGGTAGAGCACCATACCATAGTAGCCTGAATATCAGTCCCTCCAAGGCTGCCTGAAAGAGATTCAAGTGCAAATGTCCTGAAAGCATGTAACAGATGAGAGCACCACAAACGTAGGGTGCATCAGGTTAAAGTTTATTTTTCATGACAACAGGTCAAAAGAAAATTCAGCATGTTTCAGGGTTTGCTACACGTAGCCAGGGCAGTCAGGCTGGCGACCCATACCAATCTTCACCATTCAAGCCCTAAAGAAGGGGGCGTTTGGAACCCCAAAATTAGTTGGCTTTATCCTCTGACCTCTTGTCTAGACATGTGCGATTCGTTTCGCTCCGAATCGAAATTCGGACGAATTTTCGTAAATTCGGACATTCGGATGTATCCGAATTCCGAATTACAGACATAACGAATGTTCGTTTCGTTTTCTGTTCTTATTCGTTTCTTATTCGTTTCGTTCGTTGGAGCAAAGTGACATTAGAGAAGGAGAAAAATATTTTTTCCCCCTCAAATGTCACTTTTGCTGCAAACGAACGAAACGAATAAGAAACGAATAAGAACAGAAAACGAAACGAACGTTCGTACTAACTCTACCGAATTTCGTCCGAATCCGAATTCCGAATCCGAATTGACTTTCACACCCGAATCCCAAAAAACGAAATAACACAAATCCGAATTTAAAACGAAACGAAACGAATTTTTTGGCAGTGCACATGTCTACTCTTGTCATGAAAAATAAACATGTGCTTGACTTATCTTAAACTTGTGCCTCTTTCATCCTTTACATACTTTCCAGACTACTTCAGTGACCCCCGAGGGTCACTGGCAGCTGCACGTAAGCAAAGGGTCGGAATGCTGTGACGTCGTTGACCTTATATGGCCATATTTGGTCAATTACAATGACCTAATATGGCCATATAAGGTCAATGATGTTAGCACAAGCCTTGGGCTGATTGGGCGGGTGGCCCCATGTCACTTCAAGTTCAGAGGAGCTCAGTTCAGTTTCAGACCGGGTGCAGATTGAACCTGAGCTCACCCTTAATCGGAATTGAAGTTGTGCCATTGTGCTCTTTGGGCTAATCTTGCAGCAATGTAATAGAGCCAAAGGTCAGGGAGATTAAGGCCACCTGACTGCTGAGGTCTGTAAAGTTGAGTTTTATTATATCAACGTATCTTATTTGACTACTTGCTGTGGGAGATCCATTCCCAGTCCTATATTTAAATGAATAATCTTACATTAGGTAATCAAAACAAATTCCTTGTCCGTCATCAAGCGGCACAAATTGCTAATCTACAGTGCACATTTATTTATTATTTTACCTGGTTTTTCAGATCCAGAATTTCAAAGACAATTCGTTCATGTAAACTAAGACATTGATTCTGCTTGTCAACTAAACTCTTAGATCTGAGCGAAAGGGAAGACATCAAAGGGAACATCTATCCACTACATATGTCACTTATCGATGCTGCAATCATCAGGTTCACTCAGAAGTCCCAATTCATTACCTGCTATCAAAAATCCTGACTGATGATGGAGTCGCTGCTCTTGTTAAAAGAGGAGACGGTTTTCCGCCATCTATTTTTGGCAAATAAATTCACAGACACTTTGTTGTGAAGTCAGAGTAACAAAGAAAGTTCAGGATGTTAAAAGGAGATTTAGAGTAACAATATTTATTCTGCTGGATATGGTTGAGTTGTGGATTATGGAAGCTGAGCAGGTCTTCCCTTTGACCACTGGCAGACCTAGACTACTATCCAATGGATCCCAAGTGTGCATACCACTTGCGCATGCATATTACTAGCACCGTAGTGCCGAATACGCACATGCGCATAGTTTCGTGCAGCGATCCGGGCAGAATGGGTGCTGACCATAGGCGTCACTACAGGGGGGCAAGGGGGGGCAATTGATTTGACTGTTGTATCTTATGTGCCCCCCCTACATATTGTTCCTAGAGTCGCCACTGGTGCTGACTGATGTACCCTGACACTGCCACTTGGCCCTTTACACAAGAAAGAAAGAAAGAAAGAAAGAAAGAAAGAAAGAAAGAAAGAAAGAAAGAAAGAAAGAAAGAAAGAAAACATGTTCTCGTTGGAAGTAAGGAGATTAAGGGGGGGACGTGATTTTCATGTATAAAATGTTTACCGGGGATAGTAACATTAGCAGCAAACTCTTTACAATTAACTTCATGACAAGGACGAGAGGCCACCACTTAAAATTGGTGGAGAAAAAATGTCAGCACACGGGGCGAAGGGGTTTCTTCTCAGTTAGATCGGTCAGGGTCTGGAACTCACTGCCGCAGGCTGTGATTTCGGCTGAGAGTGTGGAGTCATTCAAGAGACGATTTCCTCAGGGACCGTAATATACAGGGGTACAGGTACTCTTAAGATTGAGAACACACAGGGACCTATACATACTACACATCAACAGGACCATACACACATACACAAAATCAGTTGTACTTGATGGACATATGTCTTTATTTCGAAAGAAAGAAAGAAAGAAAGAGAAAGAAAGAGAAAGAAAGAGAAAGAAAGAGAAAGAAAGAGAAAGAAAGAGAAAGAAAGAGAAAGAAAGAGAAAGAAAGAGAAAGAAAGAGAAAGAAAGAGAAAGAAAGAGAAAAACAGAAAGAGAAGGGCAGAGAAGGTCACAGGCAGACAGACAATCCAGCAGAATAAGCTTCCTGTACATGATTTTTACAATCTATTTTCATTGCCGATAACAACTTATGAGTCTTATGATACTTGAATGAATATGATCACATGTGGAACGACTCATAATCTTAAAAGGATGGCCATAAATAATTGACTTAGTATTTTGCTTCCTCAGCTCTTAACCGTTCTCGAATGATGATGCGGAACGGCTTCATAACATGTAATGCGAGTCTTTTATCTGGCTGCCAGGAGGGGAAGCACCTCTTATTATTGGCAATATGTAAGCAAATCGTCCCGTGCATTAAAATGTATCACAGAGATGTCTTTCCACTAATTAAAAGCTTGATGTTACTGGTTGGCTATTGTCCTCTACAAATGGCCTGTATGTAATGGATGATATTAAGTTATAATCAATACTCATGTAAGATTTACTATCCCATTTAATGCAGACAGCTACAACGCCATAAGATAAATAATAGATGAAGGAGACTCTGGTTTAGTGCTGCTAATTCCAAAATGTGAAACCGACCAATTATCGCTCACGCGTTACGCTCGCCCATTTTGGATTGGGATGTTTTATCTGCGTAAAGACACATAAACCCGTCAAAGGGGAGCCCGGTGCATTGTACAAATGGGCTTAACTTGTTAATTAACTAAGTATAACATAATCCTTCATATAAGCAGAGTTTTACCTTCAGAGAAAATCACATGGAGAAATGGTCAGTAGATCCAGAGATACAACCGGCTCAAGTCCCTCCTCTCAACCTTCCAATTCTTCCTATTGGTCTATTAACTTGATTGGAAACTTCAGAGACAAATAACACTAAATTCAGGAGTTAAATCTTAAAAATACATTTAAATACCTTAATTATTAACAACAATGTATCTTAATGTAAGGCTACAATATAACAAGGCCTACAAAGAAGGGAGTTGGGGCCACACCATATTAATAGCCATGGATTTGGAAGAGGATGTCCAACAAGCTCATATAGGTATGATGGTATCGATCAGGTGTGCACAAGCGTTTGGGCATATAGTACAGCCAACTGATGTTGTATACAAACTTTATCATTAAAGTTTGAACTTAAAGTGAACTTAAAGATTCAGGAGTTGAATTTTAAAAACGCATTCAAGTACCTTAAAGGAGAACTATGAGGTAAGTGTTTTTCCCCATAGTTCTCCTAAGGGTCACGGGAGGATACAAACTAGCGTCCTCCCGTCACCCAAAGCTCAGTATACCGCGAACTACAGCTCGCGTTATATTGAGACCGCCGCAGCCGGGACAGATCCCAAAATTCCTGTCGAGAGCCACCCAGCTGCGTGATTGACAGCTGGCTCTGCCTATCTAGAGGCAGAGCCAGCTGTACCCGCCCCCTCCACCATCCGTTCCGCCAGTCAGCGCTGGAGGATCAGACAGGGGAGGGGGGAATCCCTGCAGGGACCGGTGAGTGACAGTCACGGCTCTCTGCAGGGACAGGATCGAGAAGTGAGCGAGCGACGGTATGTGTTTGCTCACTTCCCGATCTATTGAGCCGACGTGTGACAGTTTCATTGTCAGACGTCGGCTCGAACTATGAGGCTGAGTCAAAATCACTCGCCTCATAGTTCTCCTTTAACTATTAACAACAATGTATCTTATTTGTGTATCACTCGGCTGTAGATCCTCCAATCATCTCTGAATTGGTGCTGACACTGTCCTTCCTTCTGGAGGGGGGCTGTGTTATATTGTAGCCTCGGATTATAGGCCTTGTTATATTGTAGCCTCGGATTATAGGCCTTGTCATATTGTAGCCTCGGATTATAGGCCTTGTTATATTGCAGCCTCGGATTATAGGCCTTGTCATATTGTAGCCTCGGATTATAGGCCTTGTTATATTGCAGCCTCGGATTCTAGGCCTTGTTATAGCAGTTTATAATCTTCTGAGAGGGCTTTATATAAGATTCAACAAGACAAGAGATAAGTAAAGCGGATGGAGGACCTGAATTATAAAAAATGACTACAGAAATGAAACTTGGAGAGGAGGCGCTTAATTGCAGTATACAGATCTGCGGGGACGGCTGTATTGGGAATAAACTGTTTAATTTAAGGTCTCTGAAGAAGAATATATTCACACCAGCACAATTGCCGGTGAATAGTAAGGATGTTTGCTGGCACTTAATTCACAAGTCAGATTCAACATATTTCTTATGCAGTGAATGTTCACTCAACAGATGTCACGGCAGGTGAATGTCCAAAGCACATTGAGAACAGAGATTGTGCTGACTGGAGCTCTTCGTGGTGCTGAAACACCATAGAGACCATCTTTACCCCAACCTGTCCGTCTATCTCCCACCTTGACTGCCCTTGGGCGTTCCCTAAAGACTCATCTCTTCAGGGAAGCCGATCCCACCTCAACCTAACCACTCAACCATCACGTTCTCAAACCATTCATCCCCTCACAGTTCCCTCCTCATGTATCACTGGCCCCTCCCTTTTAGATTGTAAGCCCTCAGGGGCAGGGCCCTCCTTACCATCTTATCTTGAATTGTATTGTGATTGTAATGTCTTCCTTATATTATAAAGCGCTGCGCAAACTGTTGGCGCTATATGAATCCTGTATAATAATAATAATAATAATAGAGAGGGCATTTTATGCAATGACAGCACTTGGAGGTTTATTTTTTTTTCCTTAATGTTGATGTAAATCTCTTAAAGTGACATTAAACCCTCAGATTTTTTAACATAAACCAATACTGTAATGTGCGCCTCACTGTAACTGTTGAATGGTTGTGTTTAGTCATTAAAAGTTTCTTCTTCCCAGATGGACTTTCAGCGCTCAGTCTCTCGGTGTTCTTCGCCCTCATCACATCGCATGCATACAACGCCGTTTAAAAGGCAAACTTTACTTTCAAAGACACAACGTGTGGAGAAAAAAAAATGACACTCTGCCTCTGGGAGCTTATTTTTCGGCACGGAGCAGTGAGCATCCCTCTGAGAAAACTCCGATCACCTTGATTATGCCAAAAACTTCTCTTGGAGCTCCGAGAAAAAAAATAAAACAAAATCACAAACGGAGGTTTTGCAACAAGCCGGAGACAATGCGCGGCCTCGTGTGCTTTTATTGCGCGTCTATTCGTTTTTATTATTTTAATTAATTAGAACACTTGGGTGCATCAGCTGAAATGTTAGAATGGAAACAGATTATGTCCTTGAGAATTCATAACAATATAGCTGGGGGGGGGAAATTCAGCTGGAATTAATGAGAACCAACAAAAAAAACAAATAAAATGTTACCACTTTTAGGCCGCAACCTTCATGTCCGGAAACAGATCTGAGCAATAAAAAAGAGTTTAAAAAATATTAACCGCTTGAGTCCTGGGGATTTTTGTTCCCCTTGAATCCCATTGCAATTTCTTTTTTTTTTTTGTGTGTGTCAGTCCCGCACATAATACCTTTTACACTAATTAATTATACATTTTTTTTCAGGACAGATAGGGCCTACAATTGGTAGTAAATGTTGTTTATATATAGATATATATACACTGAGTGGCCAGATTATTATGACCCCCCCATCAGTACTTGGTTGGGCCGCCTGGTGACTCCACGAGATGTTGAAAGGTGATGCGAGGAATCTGACACGGCGCTTTCGCCCTTCTGTTGTCTTGTACCAGTCTTGCACCTCCCCCGTTCTGCCCTAA
This sequence comes from Nanorana parkeri, assembly GCF_000935625.1. Lineage (NCBI taxonomy): Eukaryota > Metazoa > Chordata > Amphibia > Anura > Dicroglossidae > Nanorana > Nanorana parkeri. The sequence goes on from NW_017307511.1 coordinate 448,065, forward strand.
CATTGACTAGTCGCAATGCAGAGATCTGTCATGGCAGGGACAGGTGCTGCTTGTAATTGCACGCAGTTGCCTGTACTTCCCTATGGAAAGACATGGCTGCATGCCGGCCCTGCACTTAGACCCAGCCAGTGTGTGTCCGAGTGCGTGCACCAGGACCTGGTTCAGGTTGTTTGTATGTAAACTTTAAAAGAAATGTTAAATAGAAATAAAAAAAGCTAAATAAAATAAATAAAAATACTAAATAAAATCAATGAAATAAAAATAAATAATACAACAATGCTGTGTACCAGAAACATGATATTATAAAGAGTTATGGACACCGGCACTCCAAAGTAGAAAAACTTCTTTTATTGACGCATCATGCAACAATACACTTATTGCAACGTTTCGGGGTCACACAAGATCCCCTTCATCAGGCAGAACAAGTGAAAAGAAACATGATATTGGCGCTTTTATACAAAGGGAAATATCGCAGAATAACATTTTTAGTGAACCCTCATTTTTTTTGTTTTAACTGTAAAATCTCATTAACCATTATTATTTTTAATTGTTTCATTCGATTAGCATTTTTTTGTTTTCTTAGTTTCCGGTATATTGAGGATCCACCTTGTCGAGATCCACCCAGCTGCGTGAGTGACAGCTGGCTCTGCCTATCTAGAGGCAGAGCCAGCTGTACCCGCCCCCTCCCCGTCCGTTCCGCCAGTCAGCTCTGGAGGATCGGACAGGGAAGGGGGGGAAATCCCTGCAGGGAGCCGTGAGTTACAGTCACAGCTCTCTGCAGGGAGATGATCGAGAAGTGAGCGAGCGACGGTATGCGTTCGCTCACTTCCCGACCTATTGAGCCGACGTGTGACAGTTTCATTGTCACACTTTGGCTCGAACTATGAGGCTGAGTGATTTCCACTCACCTCATAGCTCTCCTTTAAAGGTAAAAATACAGATTATTCACTTTATTTCTCCCCCTCAAACATTCTTACCAAAAGAAGAGGGGGGCCCAACCCCTGCGCCGGGCGGCTTAGTCACACATAGGAATTGATCCCCCACATTGAAACCATTATGTGATTATTAGATTTTTGTAGAACAGCTTACACAAAATAATTCATTGTATCCAAACACAAGAACACAAATGTAACATATTGCAACATTGTAGTTTAGCAGTCCTTAGCAGATATGGCGGCTGCATTTGTTTTTTTCCAGGCTTGTATTCTTTTTGTGTCACCTGGTGATCCTGCCAGTAACACAATTCTTGCCCTAGGGTGCTACACTGTGCCTATGGAGGAGCAACATTGTCACCCTAGGCTTGAACTAAAGAATAACTCGGCCTCTTCTTCTTGATTTATTTCTTGCGTTGCCTCTGCTCTCCTTCCTTGTTTATATATATATATATATTTGCTCACAATTGCAGAAGATGGTGACTTTATATTAAATAATAATGTATAAGAACAATACATAATAAAAGAGAAGATTGCAGACTTTTTGCATTTCTCATCATAAATGTTGACTGGCTGTCATCGTTTTTTTTTTGTGCTCGGAGATTCCATTTGTCTTGGCGGTAAGTAAGAGACGCTCGGGGATCTGTAAACAGTGACAGCTCCATTATAAAACCTTTGTATCAGTAGAGCGATCTAGAATTTTCTCAGCAGCGACGTGTCACAGATTAGAGCAATTAGAACACGGGGGCGACATAACCGGAGATAGAGACGCGGTATTTTAATACATTTTCACATCTGTAATAGACAAGAAAATTGCACGGGTGATCGTAACACAAACTCGATGATTTAATACGTTTCCGCGGAATGATTGTTTAAATAAAGAAAAGTTACAACTTCCTCTATGATTACATTTGTCTGGGGACGTCTCATCTCTCAGGGAATAATGGATACAAGACATGATATAGAGACCAAACACCCTAATCAATGCAAACCCGGTATACATCGGGGCAGATAAAGCCGAGCTTGTGATGGCAAAAAAAATGTACAAGCAGAGAGCAACTGCAGTGAAAACCGTCAGTAACCCGAGATATAGAGACAGCCAAAGTTATAGGCAATTCTTAACTTTTCCTTAACAGTCAGGCCTGGCTCTGCCCTTTCCACTTGATTTTGGAGGGGGTCTGTAGGGATTTTTGTCCATTTGTGAGGTCAGGTGCTGATGTTGGACAGTGGAGTCACAAGAGGGGTGTGGGGGTGCGGCCAGCACCCGGGCGACGCCACTGGAGGGGTGACACCAAAACGACTGACAGTCATTTTGGTGTCACCCCCTCTGAAAAGTCGGGCACTCGGTCATGGACCGAGAGCCCGACAGTTGCAGGAGAAGGGAGGGGACCCGGCGGCATACCTTATCCCGCCAGGTGAACATCAACTCCTCTCTCTGCCGGCGTCCATCCCCAAGATGGCTGCCGGCAGGTACCACCAAGATGGCTGCGCATGCACGATGACGTCACGGCGGGGTGTCACTCGTTATGCACTCCAGGGGACACCTCGGCCTTGGGACGCCCCTGATGTTGGATGAGAAGACCTGGCTCCAAAACGGTGTTCCAATTCATCTCAAAGGTGTTCGATAGGGTTGAAGTCAGCCCTGAGCAGGATACTTGAGTTCCTCCACACCATACTGGTCACATGTCTTTATGGAGTTGGCTTTGTACACAGGGGACAGTCATGGTGGAACAGAAAAGTGTCTTCACCAAACTATTACTATAAGGTTGGAGAAGCACAATTGTCTACAATGTCTTTGTATGCTGTAGCGTTAACAGAACCTTCACTGGAGACACCTGAACTCAAGAATCTGAAGGGGGTCCACATAATTTTGGCCATATAGTGCTGGTCACAAGATTTTGGAGGGTGTCTGTGGGAATGTCTGCCCATTTGTTAGGTCAGGTACTGATGCTGGATGAGGAGATATGGATCACAATTTGCGTTCCAATTCATGCCAAAGGTGTTCAGTAGGGTTGAGGTCAGGGCTCTGTGAAGGACACTTGAGTTCCTCCACCCCAAACTGGTCACACCATGTCTTTAGGGAGATGGCTTTGTACACAGGGGTCAGTCATGGTGGAACAGACAATGGTCTTCACTGAACTGTTACCACAAGGCTGGCAGAGGACAATTGTCTAAATAGTCTTTGTATGCTGTAGTACTAACAGAACCCTTCACTGCAGACAACTGAACTCCATCATTTAAAAGGGCGTTCACATACATTTGGTCATATAAAGGTGGTCACAAGATTTTGGAAATTTTGTGGAAGTTTTTTCCCCATTTGTGAGGTCAGGTACTGATGTTGGATGAGAAGACCCGGCTCACAATCAGTGTCCCAATTCATCCCAATGGTGTTCAGTAGGGTTGACGTCAAAGCTCTGTGCAGGGAACTAGAGTTCCTCCACACCTCACTGGTCACACCGTGTCTTTATGGAGCGGGCTTTGTGTACAGGGGTACAGAAAAATGGTCTTCACCAAACTGTTGCCACAAGGTTGGAAGAGCACAAATGTCTACAATGTCTTTGTATGATGTAGAATGAACAGAACCTTCACTGGAGACACCTGAACTCAAGAATCTAAAGAGGTCCACATCATTTTGGTCTTAAAGTGCTGGTGTGATGCTTACAAGATTTTGGACGGTGTTTGTGCCTAACCGATGTTGGATGAGAAGGCCTGGCTCACACATGGTGTTCCAAATCATCCCAAAGGTGTCCAGTAGGGTTGAGGTCAGGAATCTGTGCAGTTCCTCCACAGCAAACTGGTCACACCATGTCTTTATGGAGCTGGCTTTGTACACAGGGGACAGCCATGGTGGAACAGAAAAGGGTCTTCACCAAACTGTGACCACAAGGTTGGAAGAATGTCTTTGTATGATGTAGAATTAACCCTTCACTGGAGACACCTGAACTTCATAATTTGGGGGAGGGGGGGCACATACTTTTGACTATATATGTATATAGTTGGTGTGATGGATACAATGTTACTAATGAAATACAAGAAGAGACTTTATTACTTCCACGGACAACATCTGTGCCAACAAAATCCTTCTACCTCCACTTTATGTTGGATTAGAAAATAATGAAGTGTCCGGTCAGAGGTCGCCGTCGGCTAATTGGCTGCTCCCGGCTTTAATCTCTCTTGTGATGTATAAAAAATAAAGACAATTTAAGCGTCCTCTTTAATCTCTCTCCTCCCCGGCTTCGAGTGTGGCAGTTCTGTGGAGATATGAAAGCCGGGCACAGCTGCCGCTCCTCAATGACTGTATGGCGTACTGTACGGCCAACCACCGTCCTGCATTGTCTATGGCCCGCGATCGGGTCTCCTAATTAACACGACACCCCCCCCCCAACCCCCCCTCCCCTCCTCCTGCGGCTTTTCTTTCTTTTTGTTTCACTGTCGTGTTTTCACTCTCTGAGCCTTGCTGAGAAATGTTTTGCTGACCTTTTATTCTGTGATATCAGCGGGCATTTCCTTTTTCTTAATTAACAGACTGATTGAAGTAGCCGCAGAGACAAAAAAAAGTCACGCTCTCTGAAGTGACAAGAAAGATGGTTTGATGGACACGAGAATCTGAAACACAAACTGGATGATTTAAAGGGCATGTCGCGGCGATATGTAACATGTGCGGCGTAATGGGCGCAGTCGTCTTTTTTGCACGTATGCGCCCCCGACGCATGTTTGCATGCGTGTATGTATGGGTGGGGACTTTAAAAAAAGTTTTTGTTTTTTTATTCTTTTTTATGTGTAACTTTAAATTTTGGGAGGGGGGAACTTAATTTTTTTTTTTTTTCACTAAACTTGATTGCTATCACATACGGGGGCTAATTAAACTCCCCTATGTGATAGCAAAATATGTGACAGGTCCTCTTTATGGAGACATCAGGGGTCTCCAAGACCCCTAATGTCACCTAGGACCCCCCAAAAGAAGCTGATGAAGCAAGGTATAGGGTTAAGGTTTTTCCCCATAGTTCTCCTCCCGTCCTCCCGTCACCCTAGGCTCAGTATACCGCGAGCTGTAGCTGGCGGTATACTTGAGACGCCGCAGCTGAAGGGGATCCCGACAATTGTGCCTGGATCCGCCCAGCTGCGTGACTGACAAAACTTGTTACCCTGTATTTGTGGGAGGAGTCTGCGGCGCCTCCTCAGCCCTTTTAAGCCGTCTGCACAGGCCTCCGGGTACGCCAGGGATCCGGCAGCGCAACCCTCCCTCCCATCCCTCAGTTTATTACCACATACTCAGGGTATGCCCCCTTATTGGCGTACTGTCCACCCGGACCATGGCACAACTCAGGTCTGTATGTTTTGTGTATTTTGTTTATTTTGTGTTCGGTACATGGGAAGAAAACACTTACTGTAGGCATCAGGCTTTCCGGTCTTCAGCAGGTCCGTGCCAGGCATGCTCTTCCAGATCCAGGTAAGCAGACTCCGATTACATGTGTCAGTTATTTCTTGGGGGTTTAGATTGTGAACTGCTACACATTATACACCCTATATAATTGTATTTTTTATTAATATTATCATTATCATCATTTAATGTTATTTATAATTCTTCAACTGCATTGCTTACAGTCAAAAGCAACAATGTATCTATTTTTAAGGGCTTTAGATTGTGAAGTGCTACACATTATTAAATGCTGCAGAATATACACACCCTATATAAATGTATTCTTTTTTTAATTATTATTATTGCTTTTATTATTATTATCATCATCATCATCATCATCATCATCATCATCTAATGTTATTAAATTCTACAATTGAACATCTTACAGTCAAAGTGACAATGCATCTATTTTTTCCCTTTAAGGTCAGCTCTATCCCTTTAAGCCATTGTGAGCATTTTTCCGGGGATGCGGCGGCCCGTATTGGTAAAGAAAAGCCATGTTGCCTTGTATACAAAATACAATATATTGACCTTTTAAAGGTCTTTATGCAAAGAGCGGCGTGATGGCATTTCAGTGTGTCCGCCGAGCCCTGCCCCCGTCACCTCCACGGTGACACGGGCCAACATCATAAACAGCACTCCGCCATTGACTGCCATTCTGTCACCCGGTGGGGAGCTCCAGAGAGAAAGAACGTTTTGGAACCTTTTAGCGCTAAACTTTCACTTAGAACATTCGTCACCAGTGTACGGCTTCTCCTAATATTTGCATTAAATGTCAGATACTCAATTAGCCGATACCGGGCGCTGCAGGATTCGCTGTCAATCAAACTGACACCGTCTACAAATATGGATCTATATTTCCCTTGTTATTGCTGGAGAATAGAACAAACATGTGGGGGGAATACAAGCACCTAATCTACGCACAGAGGGTTAAAGGGAAGCCGGTACACCACCCAGGCCCAGAAGAGGACTTATTAAAGAAGAACTCCCCAGGGTAGAAGAGGCTGCCAGGACCGGTGTAGCAGCCAAGTGGGACCTCGGATCAGGTGACTATATCTGCTTTATTTGACCCCCCCCCCCCCTAGACAAAATGAGAACTTAACCCTTGCAGTACAGGGGTTACCCCTTTGCAAGGGTTAATTTTTAAAATGCCTGAAGTTGCTCATTAAGATTCTGAGCAAGCAAAAAGTTTATCTCCACATCAGTCATAAACCCTGGAGCCCCTCATGAACCCAGGTGACACATACACCCTGCCCACAATGTGACACATACACCCTGCCCACAATCCTGCTAGACAGTGCATATACTGTACATATACATATATATATATATATATATATATATACATACATATACATTGTGACATATGGAAAGGTAAAGTCATCGAGGGGGCGATATATTTCCCCTCGCTTTCTGTCCTATGCACAGGACTAGCGGAACCCGGACCGGGTTTTCGGGCTGACTTTGGGTTACAGGAATCCAGCTCGGGTTTTGTGTCTCTGAAACAGGATGTTGCTCTGTCCTGGGATTCAGGACAGCATTCAAGTCGAATGGTTGCGAGTACAAGGTTGCAAAAAAGTATGTTTGTTTGTGAGGTGGCTGAGCGAAGCTCACCACCTGGTAGAGAGGAACCTACCTGTTTAGTCAGAGCCTGGATGGCAAGGATTTATTTTCTGATTTATTTTGTTTTATGGCAACCTTTTAAATAAAACTGACTGCTAGTCAGATTGAAAAAAAAACAACTTTGCTGCCTGCACTACCTTTTTCCCAGGGAAAGTGATCCCCATTTGAGCTATACCCCCACAACATATTCATACATACAATTGCAGTATTAACAAAGAAATATATCAGACAATTACCAGATTAAACTCTGCCATTATATATATATAGAATCTGGAGTCAAGCAATTCATTAGTTTCTGTGCTTACAAGTAACATGCTGCTAAGAGGAGAGAGCAGAGTGACGGAGGGAGGAGCTCATCACTGTGCTGCTTCTCCTTCACAGCCCGGGGGCGGGTTCATCACAGCCTGAGCTCATTGGAAGTGGGCTAAATGATCCTGCTCATCAATCAACCCAGCAGTCTGAGGACATCTAGTGGTGGAACAGAAGTACTGCAGCGGACAGCTCAATGCTAATACCGTGTTTCCCCGAAAGTAAGACCTGGCACTATTTTTCAAGGTTCCTGTAATATAAGACCGACCCCTAAAACAAGACCTAGTTTGGTGGTAGCATGTGAGGGGGAACTTGAAGAGCAGGAGAGATGGTATCAGCCTGCAGGAACATACTGTATTAAGGGGATGACAAGGGACTCCCCCGGGCCAGCACAGTGACAGGGAGCTCTCCAGTACCATACCTCACCAACTGCTGTCCCCCTGAAGGCACTGCTTAATGTAATGGTACCGTACTGTAATTTGTACCGTTAAATGGTACCGTACTTTACCGCGCTGTCCACTGTCTGATGTCCCCACTGCTGCCCCGCTGGTACCGCTGTCCCTGATGGCAAAGGAAGCCGGCGATGTAGAAAGCAAGGCTGCGGCGGCGGAGGGAGCAGAGACGCATTAGCCGATATTCTTCTATAGCGCCAGTTACTGTGACAGGCGGAGTGATACCAGATAACTTTAGATTGTTGTACATTTTGTTGCACATTAAAAAAAAAAAAAATAAGACATCCCCTGAAAATAAGACCCAGTGTGTTTTTTGGGGGCAAAAAAAATATAAGACAGTGTCTTATTTTCAGGGGAAACACGGTAGTAACTCATACTATATCCACAGGTGATGAACGGACAGGAGCACTCAGTATAGAATCTTCCTGTTCATGTATAACAGGGGCTGCGGCGGCGGAGGGAGCAGAGTCGCATTAGCCGATACTTCCTCTAGAGCGCCAGTTACTGTGACAGGCGGAGTGATACCAGATGCAATCCGCCTGTGAAAGTGAAAGAAAGGGATCGGCATTACCGATACTGACCAGTAGGGACAGAAAGAGCAACAGTATTATTCTTATTCTTACAATACCATTAAGGTCAGTAAATAAAACACAGTGGACATTCTGAAGTGGAAAAAAAAAATAAGACATCCCCTGAAAATAAGACCTAGTTTGTTGTTTTTGGGGCAAAATAAATTTAAGACAGTGTCTTATTTTCAGGGGGAAAGACGGTAGTAACGCAGCAATATCTGCTGTCGTTTTGTCTTTTTAATGGGCTTACTGGAGTTCTCTATTAAGGTCTCAGTCAAGCGTTTATTTTTATTTGATCTTTTTATGGGCTATTTTCTTTTACATTTTAGTCATTTCTTTTTTATGTTCTTTCTTTTCTTAATTTCTTTTTAATGGACACTATTTGTTTTTATTAAGTTTTTATATTTGTCTGTGACCCTTGTGTTCCTTTTTTGGTGTGCTGGTGACATTTTCACAACCATGCCTTCTGTTCCCGTGAAAGAAATGGCGGGTACAGTTGTACAGTACAGCGCCGTAGAAGAGCTCTCTTGTCTTCGCCGCACAGCCATTGTTCCGCATTTGATGCTAAAAAAAAAATGAAAGTTGACAGAACAAATACATTTTATTGTGTTTAAAAAACCCCCGCGCTTGTTAACACTAATCGGCAGTGGCAGCTCTCATAGTTCTACTCTTGACAGGTTCACTTTAAAGAAACGATATTTGAAAGGCTCACTTGGAACTTTGAAGATCAGAGTACAGGCGGCCTGTAGCAGTGAATTCCAACGAACGGGAGCGGCGTGGGAAGAATCCCAGAGACGGGGTTGGGGAGAGATTTTAAGGGAGGATGAGATTTGCAGGTTATTAGGGGAACGGAAGGGATGAGTAGGGAGGCGGGTGGGAAACAAAAGAGAGAAGACACTGTATGAGAATTAGAATTCGAAAGAACTGGCAGCTGACACGGAGCTTCATACTAAATCAGTGTAAAGAGAGGAACAGCAGCTCAAAGGAAGCAATACAAATTCGGGGCTTTTAATATCAGATGTGCAGCACCGAGGCTGATATATGTTGCTATTAAACCCTTGCATCAAAAAAGAAATCGTTCTACAGACCATGGGCGTCCCGAGGATGGGTGACACCCGGAGCGGTAACCGAGTGTCACCCCGCCGAGACGTCACTGCGCATGACGTCACCACGCGCGACAGTATTCTGATACCTGCCGGCGGCCATCTTGGTGATGGACGCCGGCAGAGAGAGGGGACAGTCACGCGGTGGGATAAGGTATGCCGCCGGGTCCCCTCCTCTCTCCTGATACTGTCGGGCGTTCGGTCCATGACCGAGCGCCCGACTTTTCAGAGGGGGGTGACACCAAAATGACTGAGTCATTTTGGTGTCACCCCTCCAATGGTGTCACCCGGGTGCGGGCCGCACCCCCCGCACCCCCCTTGTGACGCCACTGCTACAGACCACTTTACTTACCATGTGTGATTTCCTGTTGAAGACTGTCATTGCTTGGTATTATGTGTAGCGCTACTCCCGTAGGAGCCGCTGATGCCCGGCTCATCTCTAGTCTGTCTAGGGCCTTGGTTCTCAACCGGTGGGTTGTGACCCAAAAGTGGGTCTCGACCCCGTGTTCGGTGGGTCGCCGCGTGCCTTCCACTTTTCTAGGTGAGAGGCTCCTTAGCCTCCCCCTAGCGCAGCACTGTCAGTTCTCGCGCCGAGCAGCCATTCAAAATATGCTGCCTGGTGCCGAGTGTCAACTTGAGATGGGGTGGGATGGGGGTATGGCCATGACGGAGCTTCATCCATACATGCATTGCTTACAGCTCCCTCGCATGTCCTGTAGAGGTGCTTGGACCGGAGCGACATCACATTCTGGCTCCTGGATGGAGCTCCGTCACAGCACAGCAGCCCATACTGAACCACAGGCTGAAGATCCACTCCAGTTCTTGTAAGGTAGGGAGAGTGGGTGAATCTTAAAAAAAGGAAAATAAATGGAGTGTGTATATGTGTGAGATTGTGTCTGTCAGTGTTTTTGAGGGCCCATTCACACTAGTACAATGCGATAATCGAACAATCCTGTGTCATTAACGCACTGTACCATGCAATCGCACCTACTACGCGTTCTGGTGCAGGAGGTGCTTTGTGTTGCCTTTCATCACCACCTCTTATCCACAGTTCAATTGCCCACAGCTGAACATGCGGTAATGCAATGCCGTGCGTTCCATTGCAGTGCGACTTGGGTCGCGCCCTATTGACCAAGGACAAATGTGGGTCCTGAGGTCATACAGGTTAAGAACTACTGGTCTACGGTATGTTCTTCAGCTGCCCACCCAATAGCACTAACCGCCCTTCTTCTCTTGCCCATAAACTGAGCTCCACTTCAAACGTAAAATGCTAAGTAAACGATTTATTGAACATCTTCACTGGGGAGAGAGGGTAGAGGGGTTCTAGGTGTCCAGGGGTGACCAACAAGAGCTCCAGACTCACCAGACCTTGTAGGAATATCAGTGTAGATCCACTTGGGAGGCAGCGGACAGCAACTGATGTAGCAGCTAGGCAGGATGGATGCAGATCCCCAAGCAGGAAAGACACCGACAATGCTCCTGAAGTCCACTTAGTTACAGGGTACTTCAAGAACCTGTACTGGTCCCGGTTCTCTTCCTCTTTCAGTATCACAGGCCTCCTCCACGTTGGAGGCTTCAGGGAAACCTTTTCCCTCACACCAGCCCATGCCCACCCCCAGGCCTCAGGCCTAGCCTGGGGGGGGACAGGCTGAACAGGACCCAGCCCTATTCCATTGCTGGTCCCAGCTAGTCTGAGCACATGGCAAATCCCACCAGTATATGTACCCCATCCCAGCATGCACCACTAGCTAAGAGAGCAGCCCAGTGATTAGCTGCTGTACTGTACATACATTACAGTGCCTCTCATTGGCTGTCCCACAATATCACAGAGTCACACTCCGCCCAGGGGGGGTACAGGGCAATGCCAGATACCTGGAATTTACCAGATAATTGCCACTACAAATTCAGCCAGGTTGTCTACAGCCCTGGCTATCACTAAATGTCTAGTAGCCCACATCACTGAAGGTAATGGGGGCTACATATGCATCTGAAAATCCTCTCTGATTCTAATTTTCGAGTGGCTACGATGCCTTTCAGGGTCCCATGGAACCCCACTATGGCCACCCTTGCATGCTCACTCCCAACAAGAACAGGGACCTCCCAACTCTGTGACAAGCACATATAAGCCCATAGCTCATGACAGCAAGAAACTCTTCCTCCAAGGTAGTTGAGGGACAGCTGCTCCCAAGACACTATCGGGTTCTGGCTCATTCAGACAGCTGGAACCAGGAGAGGTTCTCAGGCAAGGGTCCCTTGGGTTCCCATGGGTTCTGGCTCACTCTGGGAGCTGGATTTAGGAGAGGCTGGCAAGCACTGTTCCTCAGGCTTTTAACATGTTTTGGCTCATTCAGACATCTGGAACCAGGAGGGGTTCTCAGGCATGGGTCTCTTGGGTTCCCATGGGTTCTGGCTCACTCTGGCAGCTGGATTTAGGAGAGGCTGGCAAGCACTGTTCCTCAGGCTTTTCACATGTTTTGGCTCATTCAGACAGCTGGAATCAGGAGACGTTCTCAGACATGTGTCCCTGGTGGTTCACATGGGTTCTGGCTCACTTTGAAAGCTAGACTTAGAGTTTGGCAGACATGGGTCCTCAGCCTTCTCACAGGTTCTGGCTCGTTCGAACAGCTTGAAACAGGAGAGGTTCTCAGACATAAGTCCTTGGGTATTCCCATAGGTTCTGGCATATTCTGATAGCTGGAGCTAGGAGAGGTTCTCAGACATGGATACCATGGGTTCTGGCTCATTCTGACAGCTGAAGCCAGGAAATGTTTCCAGACACAGGTCACCAGATTTGCCACAAGTTCTACATGATTCTGAAAGCTGCAACCAGAAAATAGTTTACAGGCACAGGTCCCCCGGGTTTTCAAAGGCTCTGGCTCACTCTGACAGCTGGAGCCAGCAGAAGTTCATGGAGTACAGGGGTCATCAGTACTCCAGAAACCAGTAAGGCACATGTTCCCTTGGTTTCAATGGGTTCTAGTTTATTCTGACAGCTGGAGTCAAAACAGGTTCTCAGTCACTGGTCCCCGTGGTTCCCATGGGTTCTGGCTGGATCCAGGAGTGCTCAGACAATGCTCCTCAGGGATATCACAAAATCTATTTTAATTCAGACAGCCGGACCCAGGAGAGCTTCTCAAGGACAGGTTCAGAGTATTCCAAAAGCGCTGGCTTACTCTGACAGTTGAAACCAGGAAAAGTTCCCAGACATGAGTCCTCCGGGTTCTCATCAAGGTTACCTACTGACCCCTGTACTCCATTTGTTACCTACTGATGACCCCTGTACTCCATTTGTTACCTACTGATGATCCCTGTACTCCATGTGTTACCTACTGATGACCCCTTGTAGTCCATATGTTGCCTACTGATGACCCCTTGTAGTCCATATGTTGCCTACTGATGACCCCTGTACTCCATGTATTACCTACTCATGACCCCTGTACTCCATGTGTTACCTACTGAGGGTGTCCCGGGATTATATTTTGAAAATCTGGTAACCTTGGTCTAACTCTGGGAGGGGGAAACGTGAAAAGTGACAGGTATTCTATTAACGTTTCACCAATAAAATTCAGTTTCTTACAAAGGAAAGAGAGGGACGGAGAAAAAAGCGGAGGACAGAGGGGGGGGGGGGGGGAGAGAGACCTTTGTACAACAGTAGAAAGGCATCATGGCACACTCACAAACCAGCATGTAAAACAACTTGTCTCACCACTAAGGATAATGACAGAGGTTTGGATACACGTCTTCTGCAGAGGATGTGAAAGCCGCACTGCCGCGCCAAGGCACCTCTTATAGTGCGGTCCTAACTCTAAACTATGAGAGTCTCCATCTTGGAGCACATGGGGGCAGAAGATATCAAATTGGGTGCAGGCTTGTCAGGAGGACGCCCAACCTCCTTAAAGACACAGAAACACACAAGGGATCCCGCACATCCCAATGGCAGCTGAGAAACCCCATGCGTCGCTGCACCAAATCGGTCAAGCAAAACAAACGACAAACGCACTCAACAATTTGTCACCAGTTATACAGTAAGGTGCACACAAAATGTTTTGTTTTGTTTTGCAAAGACCTTTGTACATCGCATATATTTCTATTAAAATCAATGTGGAATTGTATATTTTAGGACTTGTAATAACACAATGATTAGATTTGATGTGAATGTAGTTTATTTCTGGGGAACTTAATAAGTTTGTCGCTTTGTATTTCTCTTTTTCCTGATATTACCAGTACTCACGGTTTAGGAGATCGTATACGATTGTTATGGAAGAAGAATTCACGCTGAGCTTAATTACTGTTACATTAAGGCGCGGACCTCGGCGGTATGATCATCAATTTGGTTTATATAAAAGATTATTTAATAACTTTAGGAGTCTATAGTTCATTTTCTGTCCAGTGATATCATTTAATAATACATTAATGGCCCCTGGTAATTAAAGCTTTAAAGAAAATCTGTCAGGATAAAAAGCGGAGCAAATATTGTAAGTCATGTGTGCTCTTCCCTGAATCTCTGTGAGCTTTGTGTATTTCTTCCAGATCCGTGCAGCAATCCAGTGTGAGACTCGGTGCTACCTGCAATAAAGACCTGTCACTGCGGCTTTCTCTCCTTATACAGGGTGACTGGTCTTGTCTCCGCCCCTTCCTGTAATAAAGACCGGTCACTGCTGCTCTCTCCTTGTGCAGGGGGACTGCTCTTGTCTCCTCCCCTTCCTGTAATAAAGACCGGTCACTGCTGCTCTCTCCTTGTGCAGGGGGACTGCTCTTGTCTCCTCCCCTTCCTGTAATAAAGACCGGTCACTGCTGCTCTCTCCTTGTGCAGGGGGACTGCTCTTGTCTCCACCCCTTCCTGCAATAAAGACCTGTCACTGCGGCTTTCTCTCCTTATACAGGGTGACTGGTCTTGTCTCCGCCCCTTCCTGTAATAAAGAACGGTCAATGCTGCTCTCTCTTCTTAAGCAGGGTGACAGGTCTTGTCTCTACCCCCTCCAGTAATAAAGACCGGTCACTGCTGCTCTCTCCTTGTGCAGGGTGACTGCTCTTGTCTCCACCCCTTCCTGTAATAAAGACCGGTCACTGCTGTTGTCTCTGCTTGTGCAGGGTGTCTGGTCTTGTCTCCCCCTCCCTTCTTGTGTAGTTTGCTGTAGTGGGTAGGGCTTGATGGGTCCCTCCCACAGCTCTAAACTCCTCACAAGTCATGTGCAGCCCACTGATGACATCACTGCTACTTTAAGAAGGTCATAACTAGGTTTGCAAAGGCATTCGGTGCGCACAAAGCAGATATACTGTAGACTTGTGCGCCGTCAAAAAATTTGTTCCGTTTCGTAATATCCATTATTTCGTATTTCGTAATTCGTATCCGAAACTCAATTCGGATTCGTACGAAATACGGATTTTCGTTAGTTTCGGCACATTTTCGTAACTTTACAAACATTCGTTATGATGAAGTTAAAAAGCAAAAACACCTTTGTTAATATTGGAGTCGTGTGGTAGTTGTTTTTTTATCCGAAATACGAATTCCGTTAATGGATTCCGGATCCGAATTTCGTATTTCGGATAAAAAAAAACTACCATCACCTCCAATATAAATGTACTTTGCTTTTTAACTTCAATATAACGAATGTTCGTAACGGAACGAAAATACGTCAACGGAATTTCGTATTTCCCGCCTGTGTATTGTAATGCATCTCGCAGCAGCAGCGGATCCGTATTTCGGATTAAAAAAAAAATCTTGTCATGTTGTTCAACCTCATTTACAGGGTAATATTAGTTCCTGTTTCAAAGAAATTCGGATCCAAAATTCGTTAACGGAATTTCGTATTTCGGATATAATTCGGAAACTGCAATTCGGATTTCGTATGCTTCCGAATTTATGAATTTCAGGAAAATTCGTACGAATTTCGATTCGTAACTAAACGAATCGCACATGTCTAATATACTGTATATCCTTTGTAGCTTTTGAGGCAATATATTCCAAGGTAACGTTTTGTGTCCGTAGTTCAGCTTTAAAGGAGAAGTATGAGGGGGGAGGGGGGTGCTTTTCACTCACCTCATAGTTCTAGCCGACCTGTGACAATGAGACTGTCACAGGTCGGCTCAGTAGATCGGGAGGTGAGCGAACACATACCGGCGTTCGCTCAC
>NW_017307511.1:463629-465500 GCF_000935625.1 Nanorana parkeri
CTCCCGTTACCCTTAGGAGAACTATGGGGAAATGCCCTGACCCCATAGTTCTCCTTTAAAGAAAAAAAAAGTTATTTTTTTGCCCCGACAGCTGCGCAATATTTCTTTCATTTCTGCGTCCGCAGATCACCCCACCCCCCTCGCCGAGAAACGCGTCATGTTAATCTCAAAGATTTAATAAGGCTGCAAGACCACATATGGCTGACATTTTATAACAGATGTAAAAAGTCACATTGAGTATCAGATAATTAAACAACGAGCGTCCGACGTAACATTTAACATTATTCATTCCGATGAATCCGGTCTGCTTCCTTAACAGGCGCTTTGATTTCCGAATAACATGACTTGTACTGGAAGGAAAAAAAAAAAATATATATATATATATGATACTTTCGCGTCCTTTGTACTGCTAGAAAAAGTTCTTGAACATATTTTTTGCTGTAACCCGAGGTGGCCTGACTCCGAGGGGAACAAAACAAGTCAGACTGAAGCAGCACATAAGAGGCTTGACCAAAATAAAGACTTATTATGAAAACCCAGCAAATGTCCTTGATTTGTCCCCTCCGAGACTGGGAGGTTGGACCGCGTTGGACCGCTGTCCTGGTCTGCACTACAAGATAACTTCGGCTGGGTTCACACCTGGGCGTTCCCATAGGCGCGTTTTATGCTAATGTTTTTTAGTTCAGTGAAACGCGCGTTCAACGCTCGTTTTTTATACCTCCCAGGCGGTATGATTTTTTTATTTTTCCTTTTTTTTTCTCTATCTTTTCTTCTTAACCTTCAAACTTCCCGCCGGTTCCATTCCCCTGCGACGCGGACACTCGCAAGGGACGGAACCCCCGGAAGACGGAGGCGGGCGGAGGACACAGCGGGGATCGCGGACAAGGTAAGGCCTACGCTGTATTCCCCAGTGTGGCTCGGGGGTTACCGCTTTGTTAACCCCTGAGCCACACTCGGGAATACCAATGGATACGCGCGGAAATACGCCCCAAAAGAAGCTCCTGTACTAGTTCGGGCGTAGGCCGATTTTCAGGTGGGTACCATGCCCATAGGAAATTATGGGATTTCACTGCTTGAGCGTTTTTTCAGCGCTTCGATCAGCGATGAAAAAACGCCCAGGTGTGAAGCCAGCCTTAGGAAATGTTAAAGTCTTTTTCTCGGTTCCAGAATATCACCTACGGAGAAATTGTAAGTCAGTCATTTCAAGCAATTTGGGAGCTGCTAATGAGTAGAGGAAACACTGCAGCTGTGAAACAGGCAGGTCAATGATCATCTTAAAGTGGACTTGTAGGCCCCCCAGGACCAGGGTAATCCCTATAATGAGGCAGCCTGAGATGGCTGCCTTAAGCCCCGTTCACATTGAGTGATTTATCGCGCGGTAATTCCCACGATATCGCGGCAAATTACCACGCAATTTCGCGCTCCAATGCATTTCAATGGGGCAAAGGGCCCTGCTGTCGCAGGTCGTGTGTCGCTACAGCAGGACCCTTTTTGGAGCGGATTTAGCCACGATTCATGCTTGCTCAATGCAAGCTTGAACGCGATATCGCGCGGCAAATCTCGCGATATCGCGCAATATGCAAATCGCGCGACAAACGCGCAATTTGCATATCGCGCAGTGGGAACGGGGCCTTAGGCTGCATGTCATTGGGTCATGTGTATCACATGCCCCGCCCAGCTCCTGTCAGTGTGCTGGACATCAGAGGTAACACCACCCCGGTAGGATTTTTTCATCCCGTAGACTAAACAACAAAAAAACAGCTTAACGAGCTTAAGCCTGGTGCTGTAGCCTGAAGATGGCAGTGTGACTCAGTTTAATACTGTAATTGTCTAATAAAATCGCAGTATTAACACAAATCATATATAGCTAT
>NW_017307511.1:465517-468017 GCF_000935625.1 Nanorana parkeri
ATATATACACCGTGTTTCCCCGAAAATAAGACACTGTCTTATATTTTTTTGGTAAAAAAAAAAACACACACTAGGTCTTATTTATTTAATTTTTTAATGTATAACAACCCAAAGTTAACGCAAATCCAAATGAAATAATCCAAAATGGCAAAGTTAAGAATATGGTGATCGGGGCAATCAGGGGGCGCCGTACCTCTCCAAGAGCAATTTGGTAACCAATCGCTGGCCAGAACGAGCAAAGCGCGCTTTCAATATGGATTCCTCACAGCGGAGTGCATTTGATTTGACTCCGCCTGTGACAGGAGGCGGCGCTATAGAAGAGGTATCGGCTTATGCGGCTCTGCTACCTCCGCTGCTGCCTCACTTCCTCTAGCGCTGGCATTGTTTGCACCGCTGATTCTCTCCCGCCTCTCTTCAAGTTCCCCCTTATGCCACCACCGGCCCTGGGAATGGTCACAACTAAGTCTTATTTTTGGGGAAACAGGGTGTGTGTCAGAGGGACACAGAGCAGCGCCCAGAGGTGAGAAGTACCATTTTCGGCTGATATGTATTGGCTAGGGTTGCCACCTGTCTGGGATTCATCCGGACAGTCCGGGTTTTAAATGTTGTGTCCGGGTTTCATAGCAGCTGAAACCCGGACACAAGATGTCAGGCAGACAGGGGCATCCAAAATTAAGATAGGGGCCACTGACCCCCCCCACTGAAAATAGTCTCGACTTTGATAGTTGCATATGAATAAGCCACAACTTATTCTCCCCAAAAAATGTTCACGCATCGCTAGAGTGTTCGGGTTTTTGATGGAAGAAAAGGTGGCAACCCTAGTATTGGCTCTCGAAATTTCGGTGCATCCCTAATATATACCGTATATATTTATATATGCAAATTAATCATTAGGTGTCCTAGGCCTAGATGACGTCTGATCATTAAAGGGTTAAACAAGAAAGAAGAACAGAGCCAGGCTCTCCAATCTACATATTATAGGAATACATTGGATTTATTATTTTGTAGCGCTCACCCCCCAAGGAGCCGCTGGATGCCCGGTTCATCTCTAGACTGTCTAGGGCAGTGATGGCGAACCTTGGCACTCCAGCTGTTTTGGAACTACAAGTCCCATGAGGCATTGCAAGGCTCTGACAGCCACAGACATAACTCCCACAGGCAGATGCATCTTGGGATTTGTAGTTTTGGCACAGCTGGAGTGCCAAGGTTCGCCACCACTGGTCTAGGGTATGTTCTTCGGCTGCCCACCCATTAGCACTAACCGCCCTTCTTCTGGTGCCCACAAACTGATGTCCACTCCAGGAATAAACTGCTGAATAACCTTTTATTAAACATCTTCCCTGGGGAGAGAGGGTAGAGGGGTTCTAGGTGTCCAGGGGTAACCACCAGGTGCTCCAGACTCACCAGACCTTGTAGATATATCAGTGTAGATCCACTTGGGAGGCAGCGAATGGCAACTGATGTAGCAGACAGGCAGGATGGATGCAGATCCTCGAGCAGGAAAGACACTGACCATACTCCTGAGGTCCACTTAGTTCCAGGGTACTTCAAGAACCTGTACTGGTCCTGGTTCTCTTCCTCTTTCAGTATCACAGACCTCCTCCACGTTGGAGGCCTCAGGGAAACCTTTTACCTCACACCAGCCCATGCCCACCCACAGGCCTCAGGCCTAGCCTGGGGGGCAGGCTGAACAGCACCCAGCCCTAATCCATGGCTGGTCCCAGCTAGTCTGAGCACATGGCAAATCCCTCCAGTATATGTGCCCCATCCCAGCATGCACCACTGGCTAAGAGAGCAGCCCAGTGATTGGCTGCTGTACTGTACATACACTACAGTGCCTCTCATTGGCTGTCCCACAATATGACAGAGTCACACTCCGCCCAGGGGGGGGGGATACAGTCAATGTTAGACACCTGGAATTAACCAGATAACTGCCACTAATTCCAGCCAGGCCGACTACAGCCACGGCTATCAATAAATGTCTAGTAGCCACATCACTGAAGGTGATGGGGGGGCTACCAGGGGTGTAACTAGAAATCACAGGGCACCATAGCAAAATTTTGTATGTGGCCCCCGTGATTGCTAGTTATGCCCCTTGCAGAGCCCACCTGAGATCCCAAACAGCCCACCTGAGAGTGACCCTGCAGAGCCCGCCATAGACTCTCTGTGGTGGGCTCTGCAGGGTCTCAGGGGTGCGGCACACCTCTTACCTGTCAGCGCTGTCCTCCTCCGTGGTCGCCGGGCACCGCCTCCTCTTCCGTCCCCGGGCACCGCCTCCTCTTCCGTCCCCGGGCCCCGCCTCCTCTTCCATTGTCGGGCCCTGTCTCCTCTTCTATCGATGGGCCCCTCCTCCTCTTTACTGGCTCCTACTGCTCCTAGGTCGCCGGGCCCAGCCTCCTTCACTGCACACGCTGGGGCGAGTCGCCTCTGCAGCAGCTGCTGGCTGTCGCTGACACAGCTCAGCAGCGGCTGTGAGGAGCAATGCGCCGCTGCACACATC
>NW_017307511.1:471656-490208 GCF_000935625.1 Nanorana parkeri
AGAGAGAGAGAGAGAGAGAGAGAGAGAGATAGACAGATAGAGAGATAGATAGATAGAGAGAGAGATAGATAGTGAGATAGAGAGAGAGATAGAGAGATAGAGAGATAGATAGAGAGAGATAGAGAGAGAGAGAGATAGATAGAGAGAGATAGATAGTGAGATAGAGAGAAGGAGAGAGAGATAGAGAGGTGAGAGAGAGATAGATAGAGAGAGATAGAGAGAGAGATAGATAGATAGATACCGGGGTGTACCTAGGCTATTCACCACTTGAGGCCAGGGGGTGCTGCTGGTGCACGATAGAGAGATAGATAGAGAGAGAGATAGAGAGATAGATAGAGAGATAGATAGAGAGAGAGAGATATATAGAGAGATAGAGAGATAGATAGAGAGAGAGATAGAGAGAGAGAGATAGATAGATAGAGAGAGAGATAGATGGATAGAGAGATAGAGAGAGAGATAGAGAGAGAGAGAGATAGAGAGAGAGAGATATAGAGAGAGAGAGAGATATAGAGAGATAGATAGAGAGATAGATAGATAGATGGATAGATAGATAGATAGATAGATAGATAGATAGAGGGATAGATAGAGAGAGATAGATAGAGAGAGGGATAGATAGAGAGAGATAGATTGAGAGAGGGATAGATAGAGAGAGAGAGATAGATAGAGAGATAGAGGGATAGATAGAGAGATAGATAGATAGATAGATAGATAGATACAGGGGTGTACCTAGGCTATTCACCACTTGAGGCCAGGGGGTGCTGCTGGTGCACGTTCCAGGAGTGGTGGGCAGTGTGCTAATGGGGCACATTACAGAGGTAGTTGCTAGTGGTACCGCCCATGACTCGATGAGATGCCACCTAAGGCAAGCGCCTCATTATACAGACAATCCTGGATACATAGATAGATAGATTATTATTATTATCATACATGATTTTTATAGCGCCTACAGTTTGCGCAGCGCTTTACAATATAAGAAAGTCATTACAATCACAATACAATTCAAGACAAGATGGTAAGGAGGGCCCTGCCCCTGAGGGCTTACAATCTAAAAAGGGGAGGGGCCAGTGACACATGAGGAGGGAGCTGTGTGGGGATGAATTGTTTGAGAACGTGATGGTTGAGTGGTTAGGTTGAGGTGGGATCAGCTTCACTGAAGAGATGAGTCTTAAGGGATCTCCTCCAGGCAGTCAGGGTGGGAGATAGACGGACAGGCTGGGGTAAAGAATTCCAGAGGATGGGAGAGTCTCTAGTGAAGTCCTGGAGGCGAGCATGGGAGGAGTTGGCGAGGGATTTGGAAAGCAGGATGTCTTAGGAAGAGCGGAGGGGACGGTTAGGGTGATATTTTGAGACAAGGTTTGAGATAGATAGATGGATAATAGAGCTCTAGATCTATCTATCTATCTATCTATCTATCTATCTATCTATCTATCTATCTATCTATCTATCTCTCTATCTATCATAGAGTGGCGCAGAGACTTAGGGGGTTATTCACAAAGCTAGCCGAAGGATCAGCCGAAGCGGTTGCGGAAGCCCTTGGGTTCAGTGGAACCCAAGGGCTTCTGTACGGGCTATTCACTATAGCGGCTCACATAGCAAATGACAGCTGGGCGGAACCAGCTGTGATCTCATGGCTGGCTCCGCCCAGTTGTAATGACAGATCAGCGTCCCCAAATGACCTGGGGACGCTGAACTATCATTAAACAATGACAACTGGGCGGAGCCGGCCGTGACGTCACAGCAGACCCCGCCCAGTTTTTATTCATTGGCCGGGACTTGCTAGAAGACTCTAGCAGGTGCATATCTATCTATCTATCTATCTATCTCTCTATCTATCATAGAGTGGCGCAGAGACTTAGGGGGTTATTCACAAAGCTAGCCGAAGGATCAGCCGAAGCGGTTGCGGAAGCCCTTGGGTTCAGTGGAACCCAAGGGCTTCTGTACGGGCTATTCACTATAGCGGCTCACATAGCAAATGACAGCTGGGCGGAACCAGCTGTGATCTCATGGCTGGCTCCGCCCAGTTGTAATGACAGATCAGCGTCCCCAAATGACCTGGGGACGCTGAACTATCATTAAACAATGACAACTGGGCGGAGCCGGCCGTGACGTCACAGCAGACCCCGCCCAGTTTTTATTCATTGGCCGGGACTTGCTAGAAGACTCTAGCAGGTGCCGGCCAATAGGAAACAGGCGAAGCTAGCTCCGCCCAATTTTCTTTATTTTTTTTTTAGGTTTAACATTTATTTTAATTTTCCCAAAAAATGTTTTTCAACTTAATTTTTTTTTAAAAACTCCTCTTTTCATTGAATTGCTATTCTGCTCGCTACCACGGGTGTACCGAGCAGAAAGTAAGGCCTGGAGCTATGGAGAGCAGAGGAATGAGCGGAAGGCCTGCATGACTAGGCTGGGAAGGGGAACGAGGATAGGAAAGGGTTAAGGAGTGATAGAAGAAAAGGGTATAGAAAGGTCACTTACGTGATTGGTTGAAGGGGTGGTCCAGGAGGGGCTTCAGGAAAGTTAGCCAGGAAGGAGGAGTCCGGAAGGTCAGTTGGGAGTCCTGCAAGATAGGAAGAACTTCAGGTGCTGTTCCCTGCATTTTAATGTGGGCCTGCGGGCAATCTAGTTACGTCCCTGAGGCGGTGTATGGCGGCTGGGGGCATTCGGTTACAGGAAAGGTGCCCGCATGATACTGGTCCATTTATAGAGTACAATTGCCTTCAAGGACCTTGAAACCAAACTGGTTGGTGCAGTGTGTTTGGTTGTTACTATGGTTAATATGGTTATTTATAAATGTTTATAATAAAAGGCTGCAGTGGCCATTTAAACTCCCGTTGTTGTGTGGCGTAGTTATTGGTAACAGGGAAAGGGGGGGGGGCTTTGGAGGGAAGTGGGTACTGGAAAAGGACCTCTGAGCTACCTAAGTCATGCCGCTCGGTGGCATTCGGTTATTCACTCACTGCCATTCGGGCCCCCTACGTGAACAGGTCCTAACGGCAGCGAGCGAGCTGCCGGAGCTTCGGCTCAGCCAAATCCAGACGTTGGATCGGCCGAGTCCGAGTCCTGCTGCACTTCTTCTGCTCAGCCGAAACAAACAGAACATAGTTGGGCCGACCGCGCAGCCGGTGGACAGCTGAAGTCAGCCGCACTGAGCCGGAGTGAATAGCCGCGCGTCGTTCGGTTCACGCTTCACCTTCGCCGTAGTGAATAACTCCGATAGCGATGACATCACCGAGTCTACAACACGGTTTGAGGAAAGCCAAGAAAACAAGTACATCATCTCTAGCACATTTGCAGACATAAGAGGGCACAATGGTAGAATTTTCCTCTGCAGGATCTTCCCACAATCCCTTGCAGGGCCGTACCTGCGTCCTCCCTTTTTGTGTGCGTTACGTCCGCAGTAAATGATGAATCTCCCAGGACGGCCCGGCTGACATTTCTAAAGTTCAGGGGACAATTCTTCCTCTCGATGGGGAAATCTGGTTCCGTGCGCTCGGGGTCGGCTCTGTGACTGCGGCTTGTACGCCGCCCGGGAGGGATGGGGCGCGGAGGACGCATTAATATTTGATGCTCGCAATGCTCTACATTGTGCTGATCTCATTTATCTGTGTTTTTTTTTTTTTCTGGATCTGAAGAGAGGAAACTGGAGAGCCGGATGGACGATGAATGGGGAAAGCAGACACCTTAGCGGCGCGGTCCTCCGTGATGGGGGGGCGATGTACCAAGCCCGAGCCCGCCGCCGTCCTGCATCGCCGGGATTTGCAGCAACAAAAGTTAAAGCTGAACTCCGGAGAGAGACAAAAAAAAAAGATACAACATCTCATTCTCTGGATTTATTGCTACATGCTGACAGGAGGAGATTGCAGAGTGACAGAGAGACAAGCTCATCAGTCTGCTCCCTTCACTGATCAATCACTGGTTGGGGGAGGGACAGGACCTGTGAGTTTTCCTTAACTGCAGCAAATAAAAGTCTGGTCTCCTGCCCTGCAAGGCTGTGTGGCAGAGCTGTTTAAATCACAGGACTGGATAGACAGAAATGCAAATCCTTTGGCAGGTAAAAGAGTGTTTGCCCGACATTTAGATCTAAAGCCAATGGCTAAAGCAACGTGTATCACAAACACTACATTTTGCTGATCTCCTTCAGCCTCTTTACTACAACTTACTGTCTACATGCACTCCAGTGATGGCGGGTTTCCTGATGTGACAACAGTGTACCATGACTGTGAAATAAAGGTCTCCATCGGAGGGACAGGGACAGAGCATTGTCAGCTTATAACAGGAAGTGCTTGAACAAGGACAGAGCATTGTCAGCCTATAACAGGAAGTGCTTGAACAAGGACAGAGTGTTGTCACCCTATAACAGGAAGTGTCTGAACAAGGACAAAGAATTGTCACCCTATAACAGGAAGTGTCTGAACAAGGACAGAGCATTGTCACCCTATAACAGGAAGTGTCTGAACAAGGACAGAGCATTGTCACCCTATAACAGGAAGTGTCTGAACAAGGACAAAGAATTGTCACCCTATAACAGGAAGTGTCTGAACAAGGACAGAGCATTGTCACCCTATAACAGGAAGTGCCTGAACAAGGACAGAACATTGTCATCCTATAACAGGAAGTGTCTGAACAAGGACCGAGCATTGCCACCCTTTAATAGGAAGTGCTTGAACAAGAACAGAGTGTTGTCACCCTTTACTGGGAAGTGGCTGAACAAGGACAAATCATTATCATTCTATAACAGGAAGTGTCTGAGCAAGGACAGAGCGTTGCCGTCCTATACCAGGATGTGCCTGAGCAAGGACAGAGCAATGGCCCACTATAACAGGAAGTGTCTGAACAAGGACAGAACGTTGGCACTCTATAACAGGAAGTGTCTGAACAAGGACAGAGCAATGTCCCCCTATAACAGGAAGTGCCTGAACAAGGACAGAGTAATGTCCCCCTATAACAGGAAGTGTCTGAACAAGGACAGAACGTTGGCACCCTATAACAGGAAGTGTCTGAACAAGGACATAACGTTGGCACCCTATAAGAGGAAGTGTCTGAACAAGGACAGAGCGTTGCTGTCCTATACCAGGAAGTGCCTGAACAAGGACAGAGTGCTTTCACCCTATAACAGGAAGTGCCTGAACAAGGACAGAGCAATGTCCACCTATAACAGGAAGTGTCTGAACAAGGACAGGGCATTGTCCCCCTATAACAGGAAGTGTCTGAACAAGGACAGAGCATTGTCACCCTACAACAGGAAGTGCCTGAACAAGGGCAAAGCATTGTCACCCTATAACAGGAAGTGTCTGAGCAAGGACCCTGACAGCAGGATCTCTAGGGATTATGTTAATGAAAGCTGAAGATCTAAAAATGTTGAAAATGTCTCTGGAAATGATGTTATTATGTTGAAGTTTCGGAGGAATTTTGGTGTTTTGCACAATAAGGAAAACATTAATAATGAACAATAAAGCCGAAAATAATGCGGAATACGTCTCTGAACCTCCTGAAGGAACGTCGGCTAATGCCCTCAATGTATTTTTGTAATGCCCGTCATGGGGGACATTCCACGCTGACATCAGAGCCGTCATTGGTAGGGGCGCACTTCATAAAAATTGGCGCTCTGACGGCGATCCTTCACAACGCACGAGCTGCTCCCCATCATTCAGCATCCTTATTTTTAGATAACGTCTTCTAGAGAAGGCCGGATTGACGAGTCAGCAGCGGGGGCAGGGGGGGGCTCCATTCTGCTGAATGGACTCTTTCTGCCTCGGAGAACGACTCGTCATGACAAGGTGCTGGCAGGTGTCCACCCGGCTGATGTCGGACACAAAGTGGAAGAGACCGGCTCATCGGGAATAATTTAAGTAAATCCTCTCGTTACACTAATTGCCGGGAAATTGAAGGCAGCTCCGGCCTGTTCAGAGACGATGATTATCGCATCAAGACGAGTTGACGGGCAGGTAGCAGATTTTTAATGAATTGTCGTTTTGGGCTCCTTTGGACAGAGAAGGCTCGGTGAGACAGGGAGAAGGAGGAGGAGGGGGGGAGGTAGAAGGACCTGGGGGCCCAGCCGCGGACGCGGTCTGAGATGCCCAGCTTTTTCAGGTGCAAAAAGTAATGTCCCCAATTATCTAGGGGGCAGAAATCACCGTATGGGGGCATTCCTGCTCCTCCAGTAGAAAACTCCTGCATCAGTCCTTCGGGAACAATCCGCACCTTCAGCCATTTGACTCTTAAGGTGCCCATACACTGCACGATTCTCGTACGAGAATCGCGGGAAATCCCGCGATCGTACGATAATCGTGCAGTGTATGGAAGGCGTGCGACCGTTTCTACTCGCACGTCTTCCGTCGAACCAGCAGGCTAGAAAACCCGCCGGGAATCGTACGATTCTCGGCGAGTTAGTGGTTTGACAACTGCCGAACAGGCCGGCGAGCGCATGCGCACACTGCCCGTTTGCAGTCACCGTAAGCCCGGCTTCGGCTCTCTTCGGGCCGCTGGAGCCCTTCGGTTCAGTTGAACTGAAGGGCTGCTGTACGGGCTATTCACAATAGCCCATACAGCAGCCGAAGGCGGCCAATCGGCTCAGCCGCTTGAGCCGAAGTGACAGCCAAAGCGGGGCGAACAATAATGCTTATCTTGCTCCTGACCTCTTTATTTCATGTGTTACCTACTCCTGACCCCTGCACTCTGTATGTTACTTATTCCTGATTCCTGGTCTATGCTCCATGCACTCTTTGACCCCGTGTTCTGCATTACACAATCCTGATCCCTGCACTCTGTGCATTACACATGCTTGACCCATAGTAGAAAAAGGGGGCGTGCACAGGCCCAGATTTCCCACAAGGCCACCGAGGCCCGGCCTCGGGGCGGCAGAGCGCAGAGGGGCGGCAGCGGTGAACTTGTGGGGAAGTTGCGGGAGAGCAGGTGGAGTAAATCCGGCCCTGGGCATGCACTGCATTATTTCACTCCTTATAGTCCCCAGGGTGCTTTGTCTTTTACATCTTCAATGTCTGCTTCCTCATCCAGAAGTCTGTGAGCAATTGTTTCAGGGCATGCTAAAAATCTTGTGGGTGTGGCCACAAATGGGTGTGTGGTTTATGGTTGTGATTAGACATGTGCACCAGCAAACAAATTTGTTTCGTTTTGATTCGGATTTTGCTTTTATTTTGTTTTTCGGAATTCGGGTCCGAAAGTCAATTTGTTTCGGAATTTGGATTTGGACGCAATTCGTTAGCGGAAATTCGTACGAAGTTTCGTTCGTTCGTTGCAGCAAAGTGACATTTAAGAGGGAAAAAACGTTTTTTTGTTCTCAAATGTCATTTTGCTGCAACGAAATTTTGTCCAAAAAAAACGAATCGGAAATTCGGATTCGTTTGCATTCTTTATAAGTGTAATTCGGAATTCAGATACATCTGAATCTCCGAAATTTCGTCCGAATTTCGATTCAAACGCAACGAATTGCACATGTCTAGTTGTGATTACACGTGGATGTGGTCAGAAGGGGGGGCCCCAGGTTTCATTTGGAAAGCTGGTAACCTTAGAGCAGGGGTGCCCATTAGGTAGATGGTGATCTACCAGTAGCTCTCGAAGCTGATGCCGGTAGATCAGGAAGGGGGGGAATGGCGGCCCCTTTATTCCATGTTGGTATATTTATTTAGCTGTGCACACATGATTACCTATCAGCCCGAGTCTGCTGAGCCGAGCTCACTGACACCTTTCTAGTGGATACTGGGGGTTGTAGTGCTATGTATTACATCAAAGAGTATTAGTGTACACGGCCTGTTGCAAAATACAGCAAGGTGAGCCAGGAGAGAGAGCAAGGAGAGACAGCCAAGAGAGTGAAGAGAGACAGCCAGGAGAGAAAACGAGGAAGGACAGCCAGGAGAGAGAGAGAGTGAGGAAAGACAGGCAGGAGAGAGAGGAGAGACAGCCAGGAGAGAGAGAGAGGAGAGACAGCCAGGAGAGAGAGAGAGGAGAGACAGCCAGGAGAGAGAGCGAGGAGAGACAGCCAGGAGAGAGAGCAAGGAGAGACAGCCAGGAGAGAGAGCAAGGAGAGACAGCCAGGAGAGAGAGCAAGGAGAGACAGCCAGGAGAGAGAGCAAGGAGAGACAGCCAGGAGAGAGAGCAAGGAGAGACAGCCAGGAGAGAGAGAGAGTGAGGAAAGACAGCCAGGAGAGAGAGAGAGTGAGGAAAGATAGCCAGGAGAGAGAGAGGAGAGACAGCCAGGAGGATGAGCAAGGAGAGACAGCCAGGAGGATGAGCAAGGAGAGACAGCCAGGAGGATGAGCAAGGAGAGACAGCCAGGAGGATGAGCAAGGAGAGACAGCCAGGAGGATGAGCAAGGAGAGACAGCCAGGAGGATGAGCAAGGAGAGACAGCCAGGAGGATGAGCAAGGAGAGACAGCCAGGAGGATGAGCAAGGAGAGACAGCCAGGAGGATGAGCAAGGAGAGACAGCCAGGAGGATGAGCAAGGAGAGACAGCCAGGAGGATGAGCAAGGAGAGACAGCCAGGAGGATGAGCAAGGAGAGACAGCCAGGGGAGAGAGAGGAGAGATAGCCAGGAGGGCGAGGAGAGACAGCTAGAAGAGAGAGAGAGCAAGGGAGGGTTTTTTTTAGTTGGTTGATCTCATGTAGCTCGTCATTTGAAAAGTAGATCTTAACACAAAAAAAATTGTGGGCACCCCTGTCTTAGAGTATCACAAAGTACTTGTTGCAACCTTTTACGTTTCACAATTATACAATTTGTTAGTCTGATCGATACCTGTAAGTTTCTTCTTCCAGCCGGGTTCCTGTGCCGTCACTCACCCTTTATATGGCAGCAATGAGGACCCATTTAAGTGGATCATTTGGTAACATAACAGCTGCCCGTGCAGCCACGCGCCATTTTGTTTTTACAGATCTCCACTTATCCAGTAAACGTTACGCCAGCGGTACAGTTCTGTTACTTTTTTACAATACATATTTGATTTTTAACTAAGAAATTTTCCTGCCTTAACGGCTGTTTTCTTTCTGCATCGCGCCATTTAAATTCCGAAATAGCTGCTTCTAAATTGCTCCAAACACAAATATTGAAATTAGTGATGGAACAGCGCACTTTATGCTGATTTTTTATTTCCCGCACCGTTTTCGGGGGAATTTTCTACGGCGCGCACTTACTTAAACTGACAATCTCTACCGCGAAGTCGTTTTTTTTAAATGGCGTCTTCTCAGTCACGGAGATGTGGTTTTAGTTTGGCTCCATAAAAATGGAGGGCGGATTAAAGTCTCTGGACCGTTTTACTAATACAAAAATTTGCATTTATCAGAAACTGATAAAATTGAGCCATAAAAGAAGTTAATCCTGGCGAGCGGGCGAGGTACATTAACTCTTACTGAGCGAGGGAACAGACGGCCCTTCCCGCCTCTTCCCTAACAGTCCGAGTCCGGCTTTGTTTTATTTTTTATTGACTTCGGAACTTCTCTAGCCCAAATTATATTTTTCGGGAATTTAGATCTGTTGGACGCTGGCGCACATAGAGACTCCCTGACCCTAATCCACTTCACAAGCTGGATTACCCACCGTGGACGGCTGAAGTGGTAACTGGTTCAGAAGCAAATGGCAAACCAAGCGCCGGACCGGGATCTTTCTTAAATTTTTCCAAAAAGGGGGTGGAATCAGTGTGTGAGCCTCATAGCTTAGGTTAGGTGGCTCCTTTGCATTTTGGCTGTCCTTGGTGACATTACTACTGACTAGAGAGGCGTAACTAGAAACTTCACGGCCCCGGTGCAAGAAACCTTGAAGGTCCCCCCCACCCCAACCCCCATCACCATGGGAAGGTACTATAAACAGGCACCGTGTGGTTAACAGGAAGGATGATGGGGTCCCCAGCAAGCGCGGGACCTCAGGCAGCAGCTTCAGTTAAAAAATGTAGTGCAGATATCTGTGCTTAGTATCGGGGCACTGGTGCATCCCTACTTAATAATATAATGTATTGCTGGGACTTGTAGTCCTACAAAGTTGGGGATACTATGCATTGCTGTATAATCATTATAAAGCAATACAGAAAACCACCAGCTGTGCAGGATTACAAGTCCAGAATATCACCAGCTTCAGACCAACACTGGGGGACGCCAGGGGTTACTTGGACATTCTAGGGAACTCTGGTAGACTCTGTAGGACTCTTGGCGACTCCGGGGAACTTTAAGAGACTACAGGGGACACTGGGAGACTCTGAGAGACATTGGAAAACTCAGAGAGACTCTATGGGACTCTAGGGGACACTTGGAGATTCTGGAGAACTCTGGAAGACTCTAAGGGACACTGGGACACTCTGAGGGACTATGGCAGACTCTGGGGGATGTTGAGACTCTGGGGGTTCTTGCCCCAAGTAAGTTTGTCAAGGGTAGGTGATAAGATAGTCTTCTAGAAATGTAGACAGTTCTGGATGTTTAGAGGGTTACAGAAGTGGGATTCTCTGGTATTAATAAGGGGTGCTTCAAATGTTAATCAGCTTGTTTGAACAGTAAAATAATACGGTGAAAATATTTTCTTGATATGTATACAATCTAACACTTGCCTTCAGCTGTTTAAAGAGATACTTGCATGGGCAGTGGTCTGTAGCCACCGAGAGAAGGACTGTCCAGATGATGCAGGAGTGTATTGGAGGCTCTGTAGAGACAATGCTGTCACAGATGCACACAGGAGCATGCTTGAGGTACAGGGGCATACTTGGAGTCACTGGCTGCACTGGCCACACTAGAGTCACTAGATGATATGAGGATTGGGAGCACGAGGATTGGACTCCCTGCCCAGACTGGATTCACTAGATGGTATGAGGATTGGGAGCATGAGGTTTGGACTCCCTGCCCAGACTGGAGTCACTAGATGACATAAGGATTGGGAACACACTTAGAGTCACTGGGTACACTGGGCCCACTTGGAGACACAAGGTACTCAAAGCCTGGAAGAAGACACAGAGGGCCCAGGTGAAATAGGAATACTGGCAGGTACGGAAGCAGGGGGCTCCACTGAAGAGTAGCATCACGTTGCTCAAACGCGTCACACAGTGATTTATGACGGTGCTAATTCCTCCAGTCTCATTCTGGGAGTGGGAAAGCATTTGAAATTGTAAGGCACGCATTTTAATGGTACATACTCACAGTTATTTGGCTTTTTATGTGTTTTCATTCACATCCCTGAAAAGACGCGCACTCATCTGTATTGTTGTCCAGCCAAAGACAAAGGACTCCTTGCCACCATTTGGCACTACTCGTACTTGTTACAGTATACCACCACCTGCTACCAGTCATTTATAATATAGAGTCTTATCTTTCAATCAATACTTACATTTGAAACCTATCCGCTCCGAGCCGAATCCTGCATCCCAGTGAAGAAGTACACAAGAGAACCCGCAGCACTGAGCGTGCAGAAGAAAAAAAGGGACCAATTATACAAGCACACAAACTATACACAGCACACATATTTGATTTAGAGAACATTGTATATGTAGGAACTGAAGTGCCACACTGATTAAAGTAGTCCGGACACAAGTTTGTTCCATTAGCGTCAGGAGACATTGAAGTAGAGTGGCCAAAGCATTTTGGGGGCCCAAAAAAAAACAAAAACCCCTTCATCAGGGTTTAATAAGAGAAATCATGTATGTGGACTACAATCACTGCAGCTTGAAAGCTGTGCTGAGTTTTGATGGGAGGACTTTGCCAGCAGCTAAAGAACTCCCATCACAACGCGGGACAGCGTGCTGGATACCCAACGTGAATGTCCCCTGACCCTATGAAAATAAAGTTGTAACTTGAATATGCTTTAATGCTTTATGCTCGGTGTGGTTCTTCAATCCGTACATCTACTGTGTTCACTGTCAAGCCAAAGATAATGTGGAGATCCTGTGGAATGTGGAAGCTGCCTACCATTAGCCAGGTCACCCGTCTTCACATTACTTTACCGCTATTGGATGAGGAACACCAAGAGAGTGACCACGCGGGTCCAGAGTTTTCTTTCCATACTTCAGAATATTTGATTCAGAGACGTTCTGTGAATATTTTATTTCATTAGTTATCATAGGGTACTCTGATGTAAAAGGAAGGAGATTCTAATGTGAAGGGGGACCACTGATGTAAAGAGGGACTCAGATATGAAAGGGAGAATTCTGATGTCAAAATGGGAAGGACTTTTTTTGTTCTTCTCGGGCAACCTCGGGCACAAACGCTTGCTACACAAGCTGAGGGCTATGGGCATAGATGAGGTGGTGTGTACATTTACCAGGGTTCCCTAGTCTAGCTTCCTCAGGGTGCCTCATCATTGTCTGATGATAGCACTCTGATATAAAGGGGAGACTTTGATGTAAAAGGGGGCATTTCAATGTGAAAGGGGGCTTTTGATGTGCAGGAGGGTTTCTAATGTGAAGGAGGGCTTCTGATGTGAAGTGTGTATTCTGATGTGAAGGAGGAGGTTCTGATGGGAAAGAAGGGGTACTCTAATATAATTGGAGGAAGCTTCTAATGTAAAGGGGGACTACTGAAAGGGAGGTCTAGTAAAAGGGAGAAGTCTGATGTGAAGGGGAGCTCCTGGTTTGAAGTGAGGACTTTGATGCAAAGAAAGGACCTTCCCTTTTTGTGTGTTTTTGCATGGGCCCTCCTTACATTTTAAACTGGGGTGCCTCAAGATTTTGGATACTTTTTAAGGATGCCATCAGCGATAAAAGGCTGAGAAACGCTGTTGGGAAGTTTAAAGGAAAACTACACATCCCGAGCTAGTTTGAATTTAAAGGATGAGTGCGTTATCACATAAAGTGAACCTAACCTTCTTGGTCCACCTCCCCCAACCTAAAGTCAGCCATGCTCACCCCACCCCAGATTTTCCTTTTGAAGTTTGGCAGCCCATGGATTTTAAAATGCACCCCTCCCCCGCCATAAAAAGAATATGTTTTTCAAAATACAAGAATAAAGACAATGAAGGAACCTTAAAAATATAAAAGGCCGTTGACCCCATATACCCCAAATCCTTGCAGGGCCGACACCCGCCTGCAGGGAATTGGCCTTCTGGAGAAATGCAATGTATGTATTTTTCATCCAGTCCAAGCAAAAGCACTTGTTTTTTTCCCTTTTAATTCACTTTGACACTTTAAACTTTTTAATCCTGAATAGTTTCTCCCCATTCATCAAGCGGTTATACCCGCGAACAGCGGACGGCCTACTAATGGCCTACGGTGTGCGTATCCCGTATAACTTAATTGTGAGAGTGCATTTTGGAACACAGACCTCGGCAAGATTTATTATTTATCAACATGTCGGTAAATAATTGCATTTGACACGAGCCAGCAACGAATAGCTATTGATTTGCACAATCCCACACAAAAAAAAAGTGTGCGCCGTAGCGGGTAACGGTGGATGAAATTCACCCACCGCGGCCTTCAATGCCATCCCAAGGTTGCCTGCTTCTTCGCTGCCGTCATCGATTCATTAATCACGATCTTTAAATGTGCGCGGATGGGATTTAGGAAGTGTAAAATGGAACGTTTTGTGCAATCAGCAGATTTGCATTAAAAAAAATATCACTTGTATTATGGGGGAAGGCGGCAAAGATCCCAAAGTTAATTATGAGGCAGCAGAATGTTTGTTTA
Organism: Nanorana parkeri; assembly: GCF_000935625.1. Lineage (NCBI taxonomy): Eukaryota > Metazoa > Chordata > Amphibia > Anura > Dicroglossidae > Nanorana > Nanorana parkeri. Next base: position 485,262 of record NW_017307511.1, read on the forward strand.
GACCGAGGACAAGAAAAACAAACTATTGGTAACAGTGAATATTCATCAGAGACAATTCGGAACACGGATAGATACCGAAAATAAAGCCGTGTACTGGAAATTCCCAATTTGTCTCGTTATTTATTTCCATTTTTTTGTGGAAAAATCTGTTCACCGAGAAGAGTCCGCTGTACATTCGCTGGCTAATCTAACATTCGCCAATAGATGTTCTTCAATGGGGAATGGTGTTCATTGTGCGACTCACCAATCACTAGACATGTGTGATTTCGTTTCGTTACGAATCGAAATTCGTACGAATTTTCCTGAAATTCGTAGATCCGTAAGCATACGAAATCCGAATTGCAGTTTCCGAATTATACCCAAAATACGAAATTCCGTTAACGAATTTCGGATCCGAATTTCGAATTTCGTATAAAAAAAAATATACCATCAACTCCAATATTAACAAAGGGATTTTTGCTTTTTAACTTCATCATAATGAATGTTCGTAACGGAACGACAATACGTTAACGGAATTTCGTATTTCGTAATTCGCGTCCGAAACTCAATTTTGTCACATTTTCGTTACTTTACGAACATTCGTCATGATGAAGTTAAAAAGCAAAATACCTTTGTTAATATTGGAGTTGATGGTATATTTTTTTTTATACGAAATACGAAATTCGGATCCGAAATCTGTTAACGGAATTTCGGATTTCGGATTTAAAAAAAAACTACCACATCGACTTCAATATTAACAAAGGTATTTTTGCTTTTTAACTTCATCATGACGAATGTTCGTAAAGTAACGAAAATGTGACAAAATTGAGTTTCGGACGCGAATTACGAAATACGAAATAACGGATATTCCGAAACAAATTTTCTGACAGCGCACAAGTTTACCAATAACATTCACTGCACATTCGACACACATTCACTGATAAGGTTTACTCTGCACATTTGCCAGCCTGCTATAACAATGTAATGTAATAACAATGTAACAATGTATCATTGTACTTTACAGTACAAGCGCCTTGAATGCTGATACCCAGGGGCTTCACTAGATGACATGCTGCCTGAGGCCCGGGGTGGGTGCTTGTGATGCATATTCTGTGGGGGAAAGGGGTGTTGTTGTTGTTGGGGGGTAAGATGTTGTTGGTGCTTGTATCGGGAGGAATGGCCGAGGAGGGGATGTAGCTCGTGGAGTAGCTTGTGGTGCAAGTTCGGGGCTCGTAGTGCATTGCGTCCCACCTACTTCACTGACATCGCTGGTTGAGGGGAGCTGGGTGGGACGCCAGCAAAGTGTCCCACTCAGTTCCCGACAACCAGTGATGTCTGTACTGCCCACAGTGTCACATGTACATCTGCCTCAGACTGCAGGGATGGCCCTGTTGATACCAGCCCATATTCTGTTAAATAAAGGAGGGTGCTTTGGGAGGGGTGCCCCAAAAAGACATGGCCACTTTGCCTGGCACCCCTTTTCCAGCCATAGCTTCCCCGGTTGCCCAGATCTTAGCTTTGGCTTGCATCCTGCTCAGCCCTGGGCAACCAGCGCTGTCACTGGTTGCCAGGAGCTGAGCTGGAAGCACCCCCCTTCTCCGCTTAGCACGCACCCATGGAAAGCCCCACCGCCACTAGCTCAGGCGGTGAAAACGCTATGGACACCCCACCTGTCACCCTGTACAGTGGCTGCATCTGAATGGGGCATACCTAGCATTCTTGCTGCAGGAAAGTCTGATCACCCCATGCGAATGGGACCTTAAAGTGACATTAAACCCTCAGTTTTTTTAACATAAGACAATAGTGTAATGTGCGCCTTACTGTAATCCATGGTTGTTTCCCTTCTCTTTGCTGCTCTTCCTTTTAAATCTGTATCTGTTCTCATGCTGGGCAGAACTTCTGTTTTGCAGCAGACTGCCTTGTCTCTGAAAGGGATACATGGTGTCTGTGTATAGGTTTGAAACTTGAGCCAGCACTACAGGAAGAGGCACTCAGCTGCAAAGGGAAGTTCTCCCCCAGCATGAGAAGACATGAGGATTTAAAAGGAAGAGCAGCAAAGAGAAGGGAAACAACCATGGATTACAGTAAGGCACACATTACAGTATTGGTTTATGTTTAAAAATCTGAGGGTTTAATGTCACGTTAAGACCACCTGCTGTGTGCGTACATTAGAGAGCTGGCAGGCTGCCAAGATTCTGTTAATAGAACAGTTTTGTGAACTTTGAAAACTAATTTCTTTAAAATGCTTATAGATACGGAGATGATTGAGGGCTTGTTTTAAAGTGCTTTTCCTTCCAGAATATTTTAACACTAATGCATGATCTGCGCACAGGTTCACTTTAGAGAAACCCTCTAGAAGTCAGGTCCAAGAGATCAGCTGGCCGATCTATTATATCTGTGGACGTCTACTTTTCTGATAACGGACCTGATCTCAACCCACGTGGTTCAGTTTCCTAATCTAAAATCTAAAAAGCAATCAACCAGAACAGTACAAGGTGCCTGTGACATGTTACTTCAATGCTGGGGACCGCTGTAATCCCATGCAGTGACTCGCGCATTTCTCCGCCATAACTCTGTGTAATTAAGCGCTGCCTGCTCCTGTAATCTGCGGGGGGAAAAAGAAAACTTGAACTTTGCAGTCATTAAAAGTTTTCTGTTATTTAAATGCTGTCAGATGTTTAAGAGAAGCAAACACATTCTGATTAGACCGAGCGCATAATCTTTGTGTAGGAAATCTCTGGGTCCTCAGCTGCACAAAGACTTGAAACCCCTCCAGCCATGTCTTGCGTGTGAGTCACCTTCTCTACCTTGTAGAGAAGATTCCTCGGCGTGTGTGATAAGTTTTCTCTCTGATTTGTATAAAGTGAAATAAAAAAATAAAATAAAACAATAAAATATCAACCTGGTGACGGCAAGTAATACTCCTTTTAGGTTAAAGACCGACTTCAGGTCTACATCTCACCCACCCCCGATACTGGTGGATCCCCTCTCCCTGAAAACTCCCCTCAGCAGGGTTCTACGCTTTTTTTCTGTACTTTTCCCCAAAGTCTTCAGATTGGTCATGTGTAAGTAGAAGGGTTGCTACCTGTCCGGGATTCACCCAAACAGTCCGGGTTTTGAGTCCTGTATGTGCTGTATGCAGGTTTATGTCCAGCTGAAACCGCACACAAGAAGTCACAATGTCAGGCGGGCAGGGGCAACCACGGGGTCCTCCTGGGGTTCCTGCTCGTATACTTCATGCACAGTATGGGTGTAGGCCTCCGCTGTGACTGGGCTCTGACGGTTCATACAACATTTCCAATCTCTCTCTCTCTCTCTCTCTCTCTCTCTCATCTACTGCATGTGCAATGCTAAATTTATACACTCAGAGCCAGGATTGTGGGGGATGCAGAAGAAACCAGTGTGAGTGTTTTTTTCATATCACACTCAATGTCCCTCATGCCAAAAAACATGGACCTCAGCAAACAATCTGTGACTTTTTGAGAAACAAAAACAAAAGGGACACAAGCTTTCATTACTTGCAACCTCTCCTCTCTCTCCCCTGGCTGTCTATCCTCTCTCCCACCTGGCTGTCACTCCTCTCTCTCTCTCTCTTTCTCCTGGCTGTCTCTCTCCTCTCTCTCCCCTGGCTGTCTCTCCTCACTCTCTCTCCCCTGGCTGTCTCTCCTCACTCTCTCTCCTGGCTGTCTCTCCTCACTCTCTCTCCTGGCTGTCTCTCCTCACTCTCTCTCCTTGCTGTCTCTCCTCACTCTCTCTCCTGGCTGTCTCTCCTCACTCTCTCTCCTGGCTGTCTCTCCTGACTCTCTTTCCTGGCTGTCTCCTCTCTCTCTCTCCTAGCTGTCTCTCCTTCCTCTCTCTCTCCCATGGCTGTCTCTCCTCACTCTCTCACATGGCTGTCTTTCCTTATTCTCTTTCCTGGCTGTCTCTCCTCATTCTCTCTCCTGGCTGTCTCTCCTTTTTCTCCCATGGTTGTCTCTTCTCTCTCTCCTGGCTGTCTCTCCTTCCCCTCTCTCTCTCTCTGCCCTTTCTCTCCTGGCTGTCTCTCCTTCCTTTCTCTATCTCGCTCTCTCTCTTTCTTTCTCTTCCTCTCTCTCTCTCCTGGATGTCTCTCCTTCCCCTCTCCCCCTCCTCACTCTCTCCCCTGGCTGTCTCTCCTCACTCTCTCACATGGCTGTCTCTCCTCACTCTCTCCCCTGGCTGCCTCTCCTCATTCTCTCTCCTGGCTGCCCCTCTTCTCTCTCCAGAAGGAAGGACAGTGTCAGAGATGATTGGAGGATCTACAGCCGAGTGATACACAAATGAGATACATTGTTGCTCATAGTTAAGGTATTTGAATGTATTTTTATGATTTAACTCCGGAGTTTAGTGTCACTTTAAGGTTCTGTAGCAGAGCATGTTGGTGTAAATATACCCCAAACTTAGAGATACATTTTAAGGAATATTCCGATACATTTTATACATTTCCGGCATATCTTCTTTCAAGTTGATACAACAAGATCCTTTCTCTACTACTTTTGTCATTATAACCTGCACACCGAATACGTCAGCGATAGTTCCGTTCTTTGTCTTCTGAGAACAATAAGAAACGAGACAATAAAAGTTATTTTAGAATGTTGTTCTATCCTCCTCAGCGAATTTTCACCTCTTCCCAGTTCAAGTTTGAACTTGCTGAGCAGAAACATTTGTCGCTCAGTACACAGAGCTGCGTGCGTTTTGGCCTGAGATTCCTCCGCTGACTTGTTACAAATACTTTGCTGGGAGTACGTTGTGCAAACAATACCTGATCTAACGATGAAATAAATATTGAACAAAGATTTCTGGACTTCACCGCGAAACCCCAGGCCCCTGGCTCAGCTCGAAAAACATTCCCGGGGACGGGGGCACTTTGTTCTAACTACTGATGAGGTCAGGAAATATAAAGTACACTTCCAGTTGAGAAGCCAACCTGTCATGTTTGGAGGACAATCA
>NW_017307511.1:490313-503383 GCF_000935625.1 Nanorana parkeri
TGATGAAGGGGAAAAGTTTGAAGGTATGCTCAGGGCAGAGTGGAAAATTTAACGCGGAGAGGCACAGAGCGGAAAAACATAAACTAGCTCGGGATTTGTTTATTTTGTTAATCTTGACTAGTGATGAGCGAACCGGAGTACGGTTTGCTGGATGTTCACCCGACAATTGAGAAAATGTATAAACTCCGAACATGGATACCCCAACCCTCTTGAAGCCCATGGGAGCGGAATCTTGTTATTTTATTGATATTTTATCGTTTTTTATTTCTGGCTTTTTTAAAAGCTATTTTCAAAGATTTGGGGAATATTGGCATGGATGGTAGAGCACTGCTATGGGGAACATGCCAATGCAAAATGAAAATAAAAAGATAAACAAATACCATTTATCTGCAAGCAGGTTTTTTTTCTTTTTAATACAGCTTAAAGGGCAACATTATAAGGGACAATTCCTTTAAATCTCAGCCAGGGTTCCATGGCACCCTGGGGTGCCTTTTGGGTTCCTCAAGGGTGCCTCAGCATCATGCCTTTCCATGGTGTAGGCAAGCTCTTGATGTGAAGATCGAACTCTGATGTGAAGGGGGGACTCTGATATGAAAGGGGGCTCTGAAGTGAAAGGGGGGTCTGATGTGAAGAGGGCTCCTAATATAAAGGGGGGTTCTGATGTAAAAGGTGGGGGCTCTAATTTGAAGGGGCCTCTCATGTGAAAAGGGTGCCTCTGTTGTAAAAGGAGGAGGCTCTGATGTGAAGGGGGTTCCTAGTGTGAGTGGGGGTAATCTGATGTGAAAGGATAGGGCTCCAGATGTGTAAGGGGCTCCTAATATAAAGGATGGGCTAAGGTAAAGGGGGACTATGATGTGAAAGGTGTGGGGGGGGGGCTCTGATGGGAAGGGGGTTCTTGATTTGAAGGGGGGTAATTCTGATGTGAAGGGGGAAACTCTGATGTAAAGGGGGAACCCCATTTTGTATTGTGTTTTTGCATGGGATCCCCCATTTGAGTTCTATACCAAACCCCTATCTGTAATAAGGGGTCTGGTATGGATTTTGGAAGGGCCACAAGTTTTTTTCACATTTTGGACTCGGGTGCCTCAAGATTTTGAATACTGTTAAAAGGGGGCTGTGACTAAAAAAAAAAGTTGCGAAAGGCTGCTTTAAATCGATAATACAAAATCACCTGCACTCCATACAGCGTACAGACCTTGAGTAAGAGGTTGGTGCTTGAAGTGACAACACGGATGGCGCTGTGTCAGATACAGTCCATAATAGAAGTCACCAGCACTCGATGATATGTGCAAGAAGTAAAGCAGTAGGGTCACTATGTCGCCCAAAAGAAGGGACCCTGCGTGGCCCCGAAACGTTGGCTGTTTGACGCATGTGAAGATTGAATAAAAAGTGCTTTACTTCTTGCACACATCATCGAGTGCTGGTGACCTTCTATTATAGGCTGCTTTAAATAACATGCTTGGCAAATGTCCTAAACCCCTAGATGTATGTATCCATTGATGGCACAGAGGACTAGGGCACCGAAACCTAGATGCCCTAAAGAGAGACTTATCAGAAGATATATCCGTACTGCCCTGCCAAATGCTCATGACATGCAAATGCAGTATGGAAGCAAATGCCACACGTACCCCACTTCCACAGGCCACTCAAAGAAAGACCACCCACGGAGCTCATACACCACATGAAAACCAATGAAAACTCCCACAGCTGGTGGGAACAGATATCTACTGACTTTCATTGATGATTATTCCAGGTACACAACAACTTATCCAAAGAAGCAGAAGAATGAAACATCAGAAAAACTTCAAGAGTTTGTAGCCATGTCCAGCAACAAACAGAAACCAGGAATTAGACATGACAACATTGGAGGGGAATACATCAGTAAGGAAGTGGAATCGTATCTGAAGAAACCAGGTATAGTACACAAGACCACCACACCATACACTCCTGAACACAATGTAGCGCTACGGAAAAATCGAACTCTCATAGAAATGGCCAGACGCATGCTGTTAGACACCAACCTACCCAAGACGTACTGGGGAGATGCAGCCATGCCATTGACTCCCATCAAAAGCCAATGAACGCACCCCATTTGAAATGTGTGCAAGCTGGGATGCACACACCACGCTAAGGTCTGTTCGAGGGATTTCCACTGTTCACACGTTTGGTCATATTTCCACGCACATGAATTCCCACACATGTGCTCCCACCATTCATAGCATGTTTGCCCATAATCCCGAGCACAGGGCCGTGTGGCACAGTGCGCACACATACTGGCTTCTAGTGCCTTACAATACGTATGGGTTAACCCAAGACTAAACTCTCGTATATCTATTATTATGTCAATGTAATTTTTTCGGCTTTTGAAAAAATATATTTTTCATTCCATTAAGAGTGGCAAGGGTTAAGGAAGGAACAAATAATTTATAATGGGAATAATGTCCTCTTCACTCGAAGCGTCAACATTGTCATGAGAGCAGATGGCAGCAGGCACTGATGTAATGAAATATGACATAAAGTGATGTAGGCCGTCAGGAATGCTTAATGTAGGGACTATGACGAGCCGAGAAAGTGATGGGACTTCATTTCGAAGACCCAGTCCGACTACCAGTGATTACTGTTAATTGGAAGATACTATGTTATTAATAAAAAGATCTTTAAAAAGAAGAATTCTCTTACAGCGTGCACAGTAGACCATCAGCTATCATTTCTTCTATGTAGGGAATTCTGAAGTTGCAAGCCAACATATTTTATATCTAGAAGGCCTCATTATAAAATGGTAAAAACTGATATTTTGGCATTACTTCACTATTTTTATTTTTACAGTTTTTTGTTTACTTACTAAGCTTCTATGGGCAATATTTCTGTGAAATAGAGGTCTGCCAAAAACCAACGCACGGACCAGTACCTGCTATTTGACTCCCACCACCCTCTAGACCCTTGGTTCTCAACTGGTGGGTCGTGACCCTGTTTTCAGTGGGTCGCCGCGTGCCTTCTACTTTTCTAGATGAGGAACTCCTCAGCCTCCCCCTAGCGCAGCACTGTCAGTTGTGCCAAGCAGCCATTCAAAATATGCTGCCCGGCACCGGGTGTCAGCTTGAGGGGGGTTGGGATTGGAGCTTTAGCCGTGAGTGAGCTCCAGCCATACCTGCATTGCTTATACATCTCCCTTGCGTGTCCTGTAGAGGTGCCTGGACCGGAGTGACATCACATTCTGGCTCCCAGCACCTCTTCAGGGTGCCCAATGGAGCTGTACAATGCACATATAGAAGGAGGTCCGTCACAGCACAGCAGCACACACTGGTATGGCAGAGAAAATTCCCACCAGAACAGAGGCCAAGATGAAGGAATTCAAACACCTCGGGGGGGCCTTAAAACTTGCGGTTATCCAGACTGGGCTTTTGGCAAAACAGAAAGAAGAGGAAATAATGCCAAGAATACCAGCGAGGGTGAAAAGCATGACAAACAGAAGAATTTGGTCATCCCATATGTAGCTGGGGTGTATAAGAAACTCAGAAGGGTTTTTTCAAAAACATCACATCCCTTGTCTGCTTTAAACCCGGCAATACACTGAGGCAACAACTGGTTCACCCAAAAGACCCAACGCCACAACACAGAGTGAACAACATTATGTACGCAGTCCAGTGCAGTGAGGAGTGCTCAGAATTGTATGTCGGTGAAACAAAGCAGCAGCTACACCAGCGTATGGCACAGCATAGAAGAGCCAAACCCTCTGGTCAGGATTCGGCAGTGTACCTACAGCTAAAGGAAAAAGGTCACTCCTCTGAAGACAGTCAAGTACGCATCCTAGACAGCGAGGAGGACTGGTTCAAAAGAGGTGTGAAAGAGGCCATTTATGTAAAGAGAAGCCAAGCTTGAATAGAGGTGTGTGTGTGTGTGGGAGGGGGAGTTGAGTCATCTATTGTCTGCCACATACAATGCTGTTGTACCCCTCTCTCTGGGCAGGTTAGTAACACCTCCTTGACTCCAATTATGCAAATGAAATCAACACCTGGCTGTGACTAGCAGATTATGTGGATTGGAGCGACATTCACCATATTTATTCCCAGATTATTTTTTGTACGAGTCATTCTGAATTGAGAAAGCTGGTCGGATGTCCAGTGAAACGTCTTCAAGAAAAATACAGCGAGTCCAGTTACCTTGACTTATTTTTTACAGATATTCCATGGACTATGTTCTGGGGGGTTTTTTTTTTCGGAAACTTTTCTCAGTTTTTCTCACCCCAAATTTCTCTTTATAATGTACTGTGTGCCATAAACCAAGTGTAGGCCATCGTTTTTCAACAGAGGGAAACTGGATAAGGAATTTGACTCAATGCTATGCAATGTTATTCTTCATTATCATGTTGACATTTGGTTTTTCATTTATCTTGTACCCCTTTTTATTATTTGGGGTTTTTAAAAAAAAAATTTAGTGAAAAGATGTCACGATCTGGGATCATGCTCGGAGTCCAGTAGCTGAAACAGCAGGCAGAAGCGTAGTCAACAGGCCGAGTTCGATACACAAGCAGACGGTAGTAGTGTGGGAGCAGGCAGAAACGTAGTCAGAGATCAAGCCGAGGTCAGGAGCCAAAGGTATCAGGAATGTAGCAGAAGACGGTGAGAGTAGTCGGTGAATCAGCAGCCAAAGGTGGGTACACGGGTATCAGTATGAGTGGATAGTATCACAAGGGAACCAAGGAAGCAAGATTTTGGCAGGAGCACAATAATCTGGCAAACAGGAAGTGCAGAGGCGTGGCTTAAATCGGAAGTTCAAGGGAGGAGCAAGAAGTTCAGAGTTCAGCAGAAACTAGGTTTACCTGAGGATTACACAGGAGATCAGGCAAGGAGCTATCCAAGGTTCTAAGGTGGCTCAGCAGGTAGAACCCAGCTACAGCAGGGGCCCTGGGTACAGATATGGTGCCTGACAAAAGAAGACTGAAAAAAAGAAAACAAATGCAGCCGCCACCTCTGAGGGCTGGAAGCGGTAATATATCACATGCTTGATTTGTGTTTTATATGCTCTTGAAAACAAGTGCACTCCGGTGGATCTAAAATTGGCGCACTTGAAAAGCTTTGAAGATCTCCTCGGCATTTACTTAACCTAATCACCAACCTGTTCCCTTGATTTGTTAAGTTATTTGTTAAGCAAACAAAGTATTTTACCAGGAAATAATTTTTTCCCTTAGTGTCTGCTGATGCATTGTTAGATGTGTATTGTGACCCAGTGCTGCGTCTTTGTTTCATAATTCCTACTCTGTTAAAACACTTGGCAGAAGTTTTGGAACACCAAGTTCCACGTACCGCGTTAAATTGACACCTTGGTATTCTGATAATAGTTATCAGCGCCGGTTTTGTTACTGTCCCTGTAATTTTTATAACAGTTGTTGAGAGCAACAGAATTTGTGTTTTGCGGTAAAATGTTAGTGTGGGTGGGAATGTAAGAGTGGGACAAGGACAGACTTAATCACAACCCAAGGCTACCGGCGGCTTTATATCAATAAATATTACATTAAAAAAATACTTTCATCTGTTTGCCGTTTTAACTGTTATGTACGGGTTCAGATTGAGCAGCGTAAGTCATGGCAAAGATTTGAGGGGTGGCCGACATGGGAAGGAGAAGCGGACCTGCTATTGCGTGAGGTCGGAGATAGGAAAGGGAAAGAAAAGAAGGAAGGAAGGAAGGGGGGAAAGGAAGAAAAGGGAGAGGGGAAGGTAAAAGGAAGAAGGAAAGGGAAAAAAAAATAAGGAAAAGAAAAGGAGAAGAAAATAAAAGGAAAGTGAAAGACAATGGAAAAGGAAAGGGAAAAAGGAAAAGGGAGAAGGAAAGGAATTGAAAGGAAAGAAGACAGGAAAGGTAAAGAAAAGGAGGAAGGAAGGGGAGAAAAAGAAAAAAATGGAAGGGAGAGGGGAAGGTAAAAGGAAGAAGGGAAAGGCAAAAGGAAAGGACAAAAGGAAAAAGAAGAAGAAAGGGAAAGAAAGGAAAGAAAAGGAGAGGAAAAAAGGAGAGGAGAGGAAAGAAAAGGAGAGGAAATGAACTGAAAGGAAAGAAAAGAAGACAGGAAAGGTTAAAAAAAAGAAGGAAGGAAGCTGGGAAAAAAGAAGGAGAAGGGAAGAGGGGAAGGTAAAAGAAAGAAGGAAAAGGAAAGGAAAGGAAAGAAAAGTAAAAAGGAGAAGAAAAGGAAAGGGAAGGACAAAGGAAAAAAAAAGGATAAAGAAGAAGAAAGGGAAAGAAAAGGAGAGGAAAGGAAAAAGGAGAAGAAAAGAAAAGGACAAAGGGAAAAGAAAAGTAAAAAGGAGAAGAAAAGGAACGGAACTGAAAGGAAAGAAAAGGAAACAAGACAGAAAAGGTAAAGAAAAGGAGGAAGGATGGGGAGAAAAAGAAAAGGTAAAACGAAGAAGGGAAAAGAAAGGAAAAGAGAAAAAGAAAAGGAAAAAATAAAGGAAAGGAGGGAGACAAGAAGGTAGGGTAAAGAAAAGAAAAGGAAGGTGCGGGGAAGAAAAGAAAAAGGGAGAAAGGTAGGTGGAGAGAAAGGAAAGGAGAGGAAAAAGAAGAACGGAGACAGGAAGGTAGATGAAAAAGAGGAAGGTAGTTGGGAGAAAATAAAAGAATAGGAGGGGGACGGTGCAGGGAACAAAGGAAAAAGGGGAAGGGAAGAAGAAAGGTAGGTGGCGAGAAAGGAAAGGAACAGTTGGTAAAAAAAAAAGGAAGGTAAAGGGACAAAAGGAAAGAGAAAGAGGGAGGTGGAAGGGGAGAGGAAAGAAGATGGGAGAGTGGAAGGTAATTGCAAGAGAAGAAAGGAAAAAGAAAAAAAAGAAGAGAATAATATAGGGGGAAGAAAAAAAAATGAGGAAGGGTGAGAGAAACGTGAGGTGAATGAAAGGAAATGACAAGGAGGAAGGGGGGAGAGGAAGGAAATGGAAAGGGAAGGTTAAATGCAGGACGTGTTATTGGCTATGTACAGCTCGGGTTTGTGTGGCGTTAGAATGAAGATGGAATAATAATACAATAAACATTTTTTGTCATGGTAAAGGGGGAGGCAACATGTCAGGGAGAAATAGGCCTGGATTTATGGGAAGGCTACAAGTTTAAGGATGGAAGAAGTGAAAGATAAGTTGAAGCATTGGAAGGAGGAATAAAAGGAACAAGGGAAGGAAAGCATTAAGAATGAAAGGAAGGAAGGCGGGAAGGAAGGAATTAAGGAAGTAAGGAAGGTGGGAAGGAACAAAGTAAGGATGGAAGGAGGGAAGGAATTAAGGTTGGAAGGAAGGGGGAATTAAGGAGTTAAGGAAGGAAGGAAGGTGGGAAGGGGGAAGGAAGGAAGGAGGGAAGGAAAGAAGGAATGAAGGATAGAAGGTGGGAAGGAAGGAATTATGGAAAGAAGGTGGGAAGGAAGGAATTAAGAATGGAAGGAATTAAGGATGGAAGGAAGGTGGGAAGGAAGGAATTATGGAAAGAAGGAAGGAATTATGGAAAGAAGGAAGGAAAGAAGGAAGGAATGAAGGAAGAAAGGAAGGAAGGAAATAAGAAGGAACACATTATGGATGGAAGGAAGGAACACATTATGGATGGAAGGAGGGATGGCTACGATCCTGATCTGCTGTTCTTGCACAAATATTTCTCCTGTAATATTTAGCAGCGACTTGTAAAGCTGTTACACTGTAATGGATGAACGTCGGAATCTTCCATCTGCGGGCCGACTCATTGATGAATCTGTTCCTTCATTTGCATCTAATCAGGAAAGCTCATATTAGAGGATTAAGGATGAGACCGGCGGTGGAGATTCGGTGATTAATCTCTCCGCGCGGCGCAGGAAAGAAGAAAGTTTTGTTCCCCCTAAAAACAGAGAAGACGTTTGCGGCGCGCCCGCCATGAATCATTGGCAGCCGCGGCATTTTACCATCTGGTTGGTGAAATGATCACCGTAAATCACGTCCGGGGTGATGAGGAACGCGAAGCCGCGATGAGCACACAACGCATTTACTGAGGAGCTTCACCGCAAAACAAAGCTATTTGTTCCAAGATTTTCAACATTACCGTTCCCTCAAATCTGACAAATGTCTGGTGGGGTCGGGCAATTGGAGGGGGGCGTGGCTGCGGTGTCATTGACTTCAATGCACTGCCACACTCCCTCACGCCCCAGAACGAAGGGGTAAGTTTAGTGTGCAATTGCTGTGCGTTCCAGCAGCACACCGCAATTGGTGTGAACAAGCCCCTACAGATTGCTCCTCCTCTCCCAACTCTGGGCTGGACAGTGAAAGGAGAAGTAGCACAGTAATGAGCTCAACTCTGTTACTTTGCTCTCTCTCTCCTATCATCATGCTTTTTTGTACTGCAGCATAACTGATTGGCTCCTTGTGCTGCTTCTTCCGTCCCCTCTCTGAGCTCTGCTGTACAGACTGTATAGTGGACTGCAAGAGGGCGACCAGATTCAGGTACTCGCACTGCTTTAATTTGTAAAAAAATACATGCAATTATGTATTAAAGGAGAACTATGAGGGGGGGGGGGGGTGCTTTTCCCTCACCTCATAGCCTTAGCCAACCTGTGAAAAACGAACACATACCGGCGTTCGCTCACCTCCCGATCCTGTCATGGCTCTCTGCCGTGACAGGGGAGGGGCTGGATTTCCCCCCTCCCTGCTCTGATCCGCCAGCGCTGACTGGCGCAACGGACGGGGGAGGGGGCGGGTACAGCTGGCTCTGCCTCTAGATAGCAGAGCCCACTGTCACTCACGCAGCTGGGCGGATCCCGGCACAATTGCCGGGATCCGCTTCAGCTGCGGCGTCTCAGTATATAGAGAGCTGTAGCTCGCGGTATACTGAGCCTTGGGTGACGGGAGGACGCTAGTTTGTGTCCTCCCGTTACCCTAAGGAGAACTATGGGGAAAAGCCTTAACACCATAGTTCTCCTTTAATGACTTCAGAGCTGCATTCATTTTAGTTTGGTCAATATTGAAGATTTAATGAGGGCCCATTCACACCTATTGTGGTGCGTTCCAGAGTGGCAGCTGCTGGAACGCACACAGCAATCGCACACAAAACTTCCCCCTTCGTTCTGGGGTGGGAAAGTGGCGCTTGGGAAGGGGGAATTTTTGCCGCCCCAGGAAGGGGAAAGTTTTGTGAGCGATTTGCAGTGTGCGTTCCAGCAGCTGCCACTCTGGAATGCACAAAGCAATTGGTGAGAATGTGCCCTCGAGGTGGTTTCTGGTGGTTTATTATGGGTACAATGGGATTTTAATGTCTCCTGAGGATTAAAGAAACTCCCCCCAACTATCCCGGACCTGTGCCAAAAACATTCCCTCGTTATCCTCATTATTTTTCTTTTTTTAGATAAAAGTCAGTGAAATAAGTAAAAAAAAATCAAACAGTACACAAAGAACGATCAAATACTAAAACATGTAAAAGATCACCAATTCAAAGAAACAAAACTAATAAAGAGAAGATATTTTTTTTTCAAGCCACTTATTTTTTATTTTCAATCACCTAAGCAGCCCAATAAGCGAAAGAGTTGGCAACGGCAAAATCAGTACTTTAGAAATAATTTGGGGTGTTTTTTAATAGTTTTTTCTTTTTATATGTGACTTTTATTTTTTAAATGTGTTTTTTTTAGTTTTTTTTTTTTACACTTAACTTTATTGCTAAGAAAACCCCATGTGATAGCAAGTATACAGTGACAGGTCCTCTTCAATTAGACCCCTAATGCCACCTGTGGACCCCTAAAGAAGCCGATGAAGCACAGATCTGTTTCACCAGCTTCTCTCTGGCTACAGAAGCCGGAGAAATGACAGCTGAAGGTGGATGTGATGTAATACACATCGCTTCCACATTCAGAGATTGGTGGGGAAGATCAGCGGGAGGGCATGTGCTGATCTCCATCTGATCTCTGTGCCGGTCCTGAGCCCGCATGGGGCTTGACGAAGCCTGGCAAAGTGGGGGGGAATACACTTGCATGCAACATATACACTTGTACTGTGTAACACTAGAGGTCTATCTTCAGCAGAGATACCCCCCTGCGCAGCCATTACTAATGTGCTCCAGTCAGCAATGTTCATATGATTGTTGGTGATTTGAGTAAAGTAGTTTTGATAATGCATGGGGTGTATCAGACAGACCCCTGAGGATCGCCCACCGGAGACAGACTGCTGCGGATAAACCGCTGGGCATAGAGTGCTGGGGATAAACTTCTGGAGATAGAACACTATGGATAGACTACTGGGTGCAGACTGCTGGAGATAGAACACTAGGCATAGGCTACTGGGGGCAGACTGCTGGAGATAGAACACTAGGGATAGACTACTGGGTGCAGACTGCTGGAGATAGAACACTAGGGATAGGCTACTGGGTGCAGACTGCTGGAGATAGAACACTAGGGATAGGCTACTGGGTGCAGACTGCTGGAGATAGAACACTAGGGATAGACTACTGGGGGCAGACTGCTGGAGATAGAACACTAGGCATAGGCTACTGGGTGCAGACTGCTGGAGATAGAACACTAGGGATAGACTACTGGGGGCAGACTGCTGGAGATAGAACACTAGGGATAGGCTACTGGGTGCAGACTGCTGGAGATAGAACACTAGGGATAGACTACTGGGGGCAGACTGCTGGAGATAGAACACTAGGGATAGACTACTGGGGGCAGACTGCTGGAGATAGAACACTAGGGATAGACTACTGGGGGCAGACTGCTGGAGATAGAACACTAGGGATAGACTACTGGGGGCAGACTGCTGGAGATAGAACACTAGGGATAGACTACTGGGGGCAGACTGCTGGAGATAGAACACTAGGGATAGACTACTGGGGGCAGACTGCTGGAGATAGAACACTAGGGATAGACTACTGGGGGCAGACTGCTGGAGATAGAACACTAGGGATAGACTACTGGGGGCAGACTGCTGGAGATAGAACACTAGGGATAGACTACTGGGTGCAGACTGCTGGAGATAGAACACTAGGGATAGACTACTGGGGGCAGACTGCTGGAGATAGAACACTAGGGATAGACTACTGGGGGCAGACTGCTGGAGATAGAACACTAGGGATAGACTACTGGGGGCAGACTGTTAGGGATAGACCACTGAAGATAGACCGTGGGATTTAGACTGCTGGGGACAGACCGCTGAGGACAGACTGATGGGAATAGGCGGCTGGGGCAAGACCACTGAAGACAGACTACTGGTGATATGTTCCTGGGGATAAACCACTAAGGATAGACTGCTGTGAGTAAACTTCTGGGTGCAGACTGCTGGGAATAGACCACTGAAGATAGACTGCTGGGGACAGACTGCTGGGGAAAGAATGCTGGGGACAGACTGCTGGGGATAGAATACTAGAATAGACCACTGGAGATAGACCATTTGGTTTAGACTGCTGGGGATAGACTACTGGGGAAAGAATGCTGGGGACAGAATGCTGGGTCAGACTGCTGTGGGCAGACCACTGGAGATAGACCATTTGGTTTAGACTGCTGGGGATAGACTACTGGGGGCAGACTGTTAGGGATAGACTACTGAAGATTGACCGTTGGGTTTAGACTGCTGGGGACAGACTACTGCGGATAGACCTCTGGGGGTAAACCACTGGGAATAGACTCTTTGGCATAAACTGCTGGAAATAGACAGCTGGGGATAGACTACTGAGGATAGACTACTGGGGGCAGACTGCTGGGGACAGACCACTGCAGACAGACTACTGGGAATAGACCTCTGGGGGTTAAACCACTGGGAATAGACTGCTGGGAATAGAGCGCTGGGAATAGAGTGCTGGGAATAGAGCGCTAATGAATAGAGCGCTGGTCTCACAAAAAGCACAGCAGTCCTCCATCATTATCAGGCTGCCGAGGAAGGGCAGTTTAGAGAAGCGAAGGAGCAAATTTAAGCCAAAAATAAAAGAAAGCCTTTTAAAGAGTTAAAACCTTTTATACTCGGTGACTTTGTCTCAGCTATAAGTGCTTAGGCTACAATTGTGCTTTAAGTTTGGGGCCTGCCTGACCTTCCCTGCCCTACTGAGCAGGAAGCAGGATATGCTTATGTAATATACATATGTAATTTGCACACTGACAAGGTTTGTAAACCATAAAAATTGAATAATAAAATTGTTACATTGTATCTAAAGCCAAAGTTTTGTTTCATTTTTATATTTATTTTAGATAAAAAGACGACATTTCCCTCTCATCTCCGGGTCAAACGTCTTTTCATCTTCTAGTTTCTGCCGCCGTCTTCTCCTTGGTATTCAGCACTAATAGGCGGCATTTTTTTCCTAATCGGCCGGTCCTGCGATTTATATTCCTCGAGGGTAATCGTCCTGATTATTTAATCGCCTTGTACGCTCGGCCTGTAACGGCAGGAAAAGCACTTGTGTGCATCGGAGTCATGAAGATCGATCTCTCCGTCTGTTTCTCTCCCATTGTTACATTCAACATTGTGACTGGCTGACACGCTGCCGCTCCGGCAAACGTTTATTACTGCAGGAACAACCCGTAATGGAATCTTCGACCATGAAGGCAACAAGCTTCTGTTGATTTAAACCAACGGCCAATAAAAGTGTTGCTCAATTTTCATCTTCGGAGGAGAGAAGGGGGGAAATATTATTACAGACGGTTCCTGTTCGAGCCGTGAAGAGCCGTCCCTGATTATATTTATCTTGCCGCAAACTGGAGATTTCTGTGGCTGCGCCATCTCTGAGCATTCGAATGTGTAATCCAAGTAGTGATACAAAAGGAGATCACATTATTTATTTGGCAGGGCTACAATGAAAACATTATTTATAAAAAGAAAAAAAAAACACCACTGCTCCGGTGGAAGAGGAAAGTATTGTTGTGTAATACACAGGCAGTCCTCGGGCCACGAACAAGATTCACTATATTGCCAAAAGTATTGGGACGCCTTTACACGCACATGAACTCTAATGGCATCCCAGTCTTAGTCCGTAGGGTTCAGTATTGGGGTTGGCTCCGCCCTTTGCCGCTATAACAGCTTCAACTCTTCTGGGAAGGCGTCCACAAGGTTTAGGGGTGTGTCTATGGGAATGTTGGACCATTTGTGAGGTCAGGTACTGATGTTGGGGGA
>NW_017307511.1:503515-516104 GCF_000935625.1 Nanorana parkeri
CACTGGCAACCGCCAAACCCAGACATGTCCCATGGGAGCATGAAATTGTCCAAAATTTCTTGGTATGCTGATGCCTTAAGAGTTCCCTTCACTGGAACTAAGGGGCCAAGCCCAACCACTGAAGAACAACCCCCCACCACCATATCCCCCCTCCACCAAACTTTACACTTGGCACAATGCAGTCAGGCAAGTACCGTTCTCCTGGCAACCGCCAAACCCAGACACGTCCATCGGATTGCCAGACAGTGAAGCGTGATTGGTCACTCCAGAGAACACGTCTCCACTTCTCTAGAGTCCAGTGGCGGCGCGCTTTACACCACGGCATCCCACGCTTTGCATTGCACTTGGTGATGTGCGGCTTGGATGCAGCTGCTCGGCCATGGAAACCCATTCCATGAAGCTCTCTACGCACTGTTGTTGTGCCAATCTGAAGGCCACACGAAGTTTGGAGGTCTGTAGCTATTGACTCTGCAGACAGTTGGCGACTTCTGCGCACTGTGCGCTTCACCATGCGCTGACCCCGCTCTGTCATTTTATGTGGCCTACCACTTCCTGGCTGAGTTGCTGTTGCTCCCAGTTGCTTCCACTTTGTTATAATACCAGTAATAGGTGACCGCGGAATATTTAGTAGCAAGGAGATTTGAGGGAACACCTGAATCCAATGACTTGGAGGGGGAGGGTCCCAATACTTTTTGCAATATAGTGTAGGTTCTGTAGGTTTGTAACTTGTTCTTAACTTGAATTTGTATGTACGTTGGAACAGTTACATTTTTTAAGTGTAACACCAGCCAAAAAACATTTTGTTTGTTTTGGATAGCATAGTGAAGGGTTACCCCCCTGTAAAGTTTGTTTTGCTGTGTGTGCCCCTGTTCAGAAGATTTCACCTCACGTTCTGTCCCTGCGACAATTGGATTTGGAAAATTCTGGCTTGTCGTAGAAACAAGGATTGGTGATAAAGCTTCAGTGGAGACACCTTTTTCCCATGATCACTCTTACACGAGTGAATTTCCCTTCCTAGGGGTAGTTTTCCTCTCACTTCCTGTTGCCTCAAGGACAGGAAGTAAGATTACATCTTTCTAATAAAGATACAGACATAAATATAAATGAAAACCTCACAGTGACCCGGGACAAAGAGGTGGGCACCCCTCGTCTGCACGTCCAACAAGAGCCAACTTCCTGTAATGTACGTACAGTACTACGAACCAGACCCAAAAAGGTGGGCACTCCTCGTCGGCATGAGCGCGGTAGCATTGCAACGACTGGAATGCTGCGCGGTACACTTTGGCTGCAGCCTGGGACCCTCTCCTGTACAATAATAGCCTCTGTTTGTAAGTAGGAGATGTATGTAAGTCGGATGTTTGTAGCTCGGGGACTGCCTGTACCACAGAGCCTGGTCTGCTTCTTCCATTTGCATAGGTGTAACTACATGAACACAAACACACCACTCAACCTATTTCCACAATTACTTTTTATATGAAGAGAATAATTAGAATGGGCTTACAGGGTAAGGGCACTTATGCTGTACTTACTCTTAAAGAGCCTCCTCCCACCAAGTAATTGAACTTACTGACCTGCTCCTCCAAGGTCTGACCTAAAGCTATTAGGGACGGTTCACGCTATAGAGCTGCATTAAAGGCATTGGTGTGTTCAGCACATAGTATCGCACAGCACAACGCACTGCACGCTTGGTGCACTGGTTCATTCTGAATGGCACCCCGACACAGCTCCTGGCTGGTGTGCATTGTTATGCATGGCACCGTAATAGTGCACGTTGTGGTGTGTGAGTTTGTTTATTTACTGCACGGCATCGCAACTCATGCTATTGTGGTACTGTGCATTGGCAGAGCAGCAACAATGGAGGTGCATTGGGGTGCCATTTAGAATGAATGGCAATGCAATGCTCCAGCACACCTAGCATGCTCTATTTGCGCTGTGCGATGCTTGTCGCTGCCGATAGTGTCAGTCACCCCTTATTGTTTCTTTTTAAATTGAAAGGATGTGATTTATACAGCTTCCACCGAGCCATTCGCACACCATTCCAGCCACTAGACCAGTGGCTCTCAACCTTTCTGGGGCCGGGACCCCTTGGTAACATTTGCCAAGTTGTGGTGACCCCCAACGGAGCGCTGGACTCCAGAATTAGTAAGGCGCTGGGCTTGGGACTAAAAATAGAAGCACACTCACAAGAATACGAGCCCTCCCCAGCCCCTGCTGCCTGCTTGCTTGCTCTGTCTCCATGCAGCCTTCTTAGCCCCAGCACTGCTTAGACACCCATCCTCCTGCAGAGCTCACATTGTATGGGAGGCAGGAGGACAGCAGCGGCTGTGAATAGAAAAGCCCTGCTGTACACGCTCCCCGGCCACTAGATGTCGCTGCAGCGGCCAGGGAGTGTGTATAGCGGCACTTTTATATTCAAGCCTCTGCTGTCCTCCCGCTGACTGACACTGGCGCGCTAGGAGGAGGCTGAGGAGCCTCTCACCTAGTGCAGCAGAAGTGGATGCTGCGACCCCCTCAACAGTGAGTTCCGACCCACTTCTGGGTCGCGACCCACAGGTTGAGAACCGCTGCACTAGACGAAGCCAAGAACCATAGGAAATTCGAATGCTCCTCAGCTCCATCTAGTGGAGAGAATTGCATGTAATTTGCATTCACTCGGCATATGGCTGTGGGGGAGGGGTTATACTGTAAATCATCATACTGGATAAAATAGGGGAGTGGGCAACCTTATGGCAGATGAGGTTTAATGTTCATAAATGCAAAGTATCCCTAAAGTGTCAGTAAACACATTGCAAGTTAGTTAAATATATCCTAAGAAAACAAAAAGTTTTAATGGAAAGTCTCTAAATGCCATTCAAATATTATTTGCAAATATCTTATTTTTTATTCTCTGTACTGCGGTCACATGATGTTCTACTACTGATGTCAGTGGTTGCCAAGAGCTGAGCGGGATGCACTGGCCGGTGTACCCCCCCCAATGTGCATCACGAACAGACACAAAGTCCCCCCCCACCCCCACCCCCAAAAGTGCAACACCAGCAGCTAGCCTCCCCCACCTCCCACTGCCCCAGGCGACAAATAGGCTAGGAACACCCTGACCAAAGATAACCTTTAAATCCTTGGTTCTCAACTGGTGAGTTGTGACCCAAAAGTAGGACGCGACCCCGTGTTCAGTGGGTAGCGTGCCTTCCACTTTTCTAGGTGAGAGGCTTCTCAGCCTCTCCCTAGTGCAGCACTGTCAGTTCTCGTGCCAAGCAGCCATTCATATGCTACTCAGTGCCAAGTGCCAGCTTAAAGGAGAACTATGAGGGGGGAGGGGGGTGCTTTTCACTCACCTCATAGTTCTAGCCGCCCTGTGACAATGAGACTGTCACAGGTCGGCTCAGTAGATCGGGAGGTGAGGGAACACATACCAGGTTCGCTCACCTCTCGATCCTGTCACAGCTCTCTGCCCCGCTCCGCCAGCGCTGACTGGCGGAATGGACGGGGGAGAGGGCGGGTACAGCTGGCTCTGCCTCTAGATAGGCAGAGCCAGCTGTCAGTCACGCAGCTGGTCGGATCCCGGCACAATTGTCGGGATCCGCTTCAGCTGCGGTGTCTCAGTATATAGGGAGCTACAGCTCGCGGTATACTGAGCCTAGGGGTGACGTTACCCTAAGGAGAACTATGGGGAAAAACCTTAACCCCATAATTCTCCTTTAAGGTGGGGTGGGCTGGAGCTATGGCCATGAGGGAGCTTTATCCATACATGCATTGCTTACATCAGACCGCCTTTGTCTCACAGGAAATTGATGCATAGAGCAGTGCCATGTCATTAGGTGGCGCCATTCTGGGCAGTATTTAGGACCCGCCCACTGCGGTGGGATGGAGAGGAGGAAAAGGGCCCGTGATTGTCATGTGACTTAACCGAAGACTGCAGAAAACAGTCATCAAGTTTATTTCAAATGTAACCAGTATAAAATATCTGAATGTATCTAGATATCTGCTTCCTGTAACACTATAAATAGAGGAGAGGGTGGGACCAGCACTGGGAGCCAGTTAGGCTCTGTCTGCTGTACATATACACTGAGTGGCCAGATTATTATGACCACCCCATCAGTACTTCGTTGGGCCGCCTGGTGACTCCACGAGATGTTGAAAGGTGATGCGAGGAATCTGACACGGCACTGTTGCCCTTCTGTTGTCTTGTACCAGTCTTGCCCCTCCCCCGTTCTTCCCTAACATTGACTAGTCGCTGACGGCCACAATTCCCACGTTCAGACCCAGATGTTCGGCTGACAGTCCGGTCTTTAAACACTTTAACAATGAGCCGCTCTTGAACATGTAACGAATTCTGCTGTTTTGCTGATACTCGCTCCATGGCTCCGAGCGCCAACAATCATCCCACGTTCAAAGGCTGTTACATCGCGTAGTTTCCCCGTATCTTCAGAAACAAATCACTTCTACTGTCGTGGTAACCAACCTGCTTCCCTATTTATAATGGTCTGGCCCTCTAGCAACTTCAGCGCCAAATTATAGCTAATTTGTCTACAAACGTCAGGTGGTCATAATAATCCGGCCACTCAGTGTATATAATAATCCGGCCACTCAGTGTATATAATAATCCGGCCACTCAGTGTATATAATAATCCGGCCACTCAGTGTATATTGACAATAAACATTCTGACCGGAGGAGAGAGCGTGGAGAGATAAGTCCTTCGTTCTTCTGCTCCTCCATTGTCCAATTAGTAGTCCGTGGCCGCGTTGTTGATCAAGCTGTACTGCTGTGTTGAAGGTGGTGGACCTGGCTACGCTGTCTGGCAGTGACTACCAAAGCGGTTCCATTGAACTACAAATCCCTTGACAAGTGAACAACTCCCTTTTATATACTGTATTTCATTAGCCTATTGAGATGTTTGCCTGGGGTTCAGCCTTAAACACTTCCATTTTCCTTCCTTTCATACATGGAAGAAGAATTAGACCGAGTTCCGTCATCCTGACATGCTGGAGTTAGCACAATGGAAAAGCAGCAAAGCATGCTGTAATGTGCTTGATTAATGTTGCGTCACTGGCAGTGATAAGTTGTATGCGCTTTATTATATTCGGAGCTGCCAAGCGTAAATGTGAATACGAGAACGGCATATGAGCAAACAGAGGAGGAGATCCTCGAACACTCGCAGATCATTCTTACCTCCAGCAAGAAAAAGAAAGACGTTGTTTCATTTCTGACAACAATTAAGAATGTTTATTGTTTCTAATTGTTTATTTTGCTATGATGTTATTCTGCCTAGCGATTTCCTGTCTTGTGTTCTTTAGCATCCGGCCAGAGGCGTAACTAGAACCTTCAGGGCCCCAATGCAAGAAACTATGAAGGGCCCCCCCATCGCCATGGCACTGTGTGGTTAACAGGAAGGCTGCTGAGGTCCCCAGCAAGCGCGGGACCTCAGGCAGCTGCTTCAGTATCTGCGTTTGCGCACAGACGGGATCAACGAGGAAACCGGCATTTATTTACAAAGTATTTGTTTGTAATTGTTAATTGTGACCGTTAATTATATGCCGTCCATGGCTGTAAATGATGGATGGCATATTATTAATGGTCACAATTAACGATTTACAGTAAATACTTTGTAAATGAATCCCGGGTTTCCTTGAAAATATTGGTCTGTGCGCAAGCGCAGATGCTGAGGTCGGCAAATTCGACTAGGTCGGCGTTCTCGACAGAACACCTGTATTTGCTCTTAGTATCGGGGAATTTTTAGGAGTATGAGTACTTGTGAAAATGCCCAGTATTAAAACTGGTGTAGGTACACTCGGAGGTAGCGAGCAGAATAGCCGAGCCGAGCCACTGCCGTTCCACCCCTATGAGGAGCTTCGGCTCAGCCGATCAAGATGTTGGATCAGCTGCCTTCTGCAGTGCTTCTGCACTTTGGCTCAGCCGAACATCCAGAGCATGTTCAGGTGACCGATGTACGGCGGATTTTAGCCGATATACGGCTGAAACCAGCCAAACAAGGCTGAAGTGAATAGCCGAACAGTGCTTGGCTCTGTTCACTTCGGCTGGGTTATTCACTCGGTTGCCTTCGGCAGCTTTGTCCATAACCCCCTAAGTGTTTTGATTAAGAGAAACCATCTTCAGAATCTGACACTTTTGGGAAGGTCAGATTCCCAGCCCCCCTGCCATGCACTGTGGTCACTTCCTCCAGCCCAGCAGCACTACAAGGCACAGTTATGACTATGTACTGTCGTGGCATAGAGGTTAGAACTTGGAACCAGTGGGAGCTTCCAGGGATACTGGAGAGCAAAACTCCTAAAACTCTGGACTTTGGGGGATCATTCGTCTTGAAGTGAGCCATGTTCGGCGGCACGCAAAGCTGAAACGTTTTTTAACATTGGTTTTTATATTGGCAGTTTTAAAATTCATGACCGGGTCACTTTAAGTGGCCCATGGGAGCTCAATACGAACACAACATTTTCACTAACGGGATTAAGGGAAGGGACACAGCAGTAGGATCCATGATGGTTCATCACCTCTTCCTCCAGGAGAGCCCATTGGCCTTCATAACTATATGAAATGACAGTTTAATTGTTTCCTTTCGGTGCAATTCTCCTTTAAGCCCTCCCAAATAAACACATCCTCCATTGTGTCGTCCCACTGATGTTGCACAGAAGGATGAGGCGTCTCGCTGCCAGCGCCCCGCGGAAACATTGCGAAGATTTCAATTCCTTATAAATTTGACAAATATCGGACGGCGGCGCCGAGCATAATTCTGAGCTTAACAGGATTTGTTGTAAGAGGCCTGGGCTGGCTGGGCATAATATTATGTTTCTGTAATTACTCCCATAAATCTCAGACTTTGTTATCTTCCAAATAGCAGCACTCCAATTCTTGTGCCTGTGCCTGACCGCGAATAGCCGGATGGCTCGAAAACTCAATCAAGCCGGGGAAAACCAAACCCGAAATATTTTTAGAGGTTTGAGCTGAGTTATCAGCCACCCCTTAGATTTGTGTGGCCGGTCTTGTCATAGGGAAACATTTTCTTGTCTCTTGTTTATGTTACATTTTCTTCTTAAAGTGGACGCAGTGGCATCACAAGGGGGGTGCGGCCCGCACCCGGGTGACACCATTGGAGGGGTGACACCAAAATGACTCAAAGTCATTTTGGTGTCACCCCCTCTGAAAAGTCGGGCGCTCGGTCATGGACCGAACGCCCGACAGTATCAGGAGAGAGGAGGGGACCCGGCGGCATACCTTATCCAGCCGGGTGACTGTCCCCTCCTCCTCTCTGCCGGTGTCCATCACTAAGATGGCCGCCGGCAGGTATCAGAATACTGCCGCGCGTGCGCGATGACGTCACGCGCATGCGCAGTGACGTCTCGGTGGGGTGACACTCGATTACCGCTCCGGGTGTCACCCAGCCTCGGAACGCCCCTGAGTGGACGTTACCCCCTTTGACATCACATCAGCATACAGCTCTGCGCTCTGATATGAAACCATCTGACATTCATTAGCTAAACAAAAATTGTTATTTTTATTACAATTTCATTTTTTCCACTTCCTGGTCCAGTTTTGCCACAAATGATGTAATCTGTGCCCAAGCGTTGCATCCTGGGAAGGTTACATCAGCAGAGCATTGCCGGGAAAATCTTATCTGTAATCTCACGAGATCTCAGGGAAAGACATTTTCCTCCCCGGAGATGATGTGCATGATCACAGGAAGTAAAGGGAGATCTAAGTAACCTGCCCTTAGTTAAAATGGCAGCTGTGAGAAATCTGGGGAAGAAAGAAAAATAAGGTATGCAAAGAATAAAAAGCCGGCAATTATCTATACGGTACAACTCCAATTCCAAAAAAGTTGGGACGTTGCATGAAATCTACATAAAAGCAGAATGCAATGATTTGCAAATCTCATAATTTCATATTTTATATACAATAGAAAATAGAAAATATATTAAATGTTTAAACTGAGAAAATAGACCATTTAAACCACCTCCCAGGCCGGTCGTTGCAGGGACGTGCGGTCAGGGGAGGCAGGTGGGGCTGAGCCTCACCTAGAATTATCACCTAGAAATTCAGATCGGCATCTAACAGGTTACAGAGCAGGGAAATCCTCCCCGCTGTGTAACCTGTCATGGATGAAGCGCTGCATCTGGCTTTTGACAGGTAGTTAGTGAGGGACTGGGAGCCTCCTCCCTGTCTCCTCCTTCACACTAGCTTGGGGACGGGGCTTCGGCCGTTGGGGGTGTGGATTCTGCCGACGGGGCGAGCGGGAAAGCGGCAAAATGTTAAAACAGGCAGTGATGCCTGTTTATGTACAAGTGATACTCGCTCTGAGCGCCAACAATCATCCCGCGTTCAAAGGCTGTTACATCGCGTTGTTTCCCCGAATCTTCAGAAACAAATCACTTCTACTGTCGTGGTAACCAACCTGCTTCCCTATTTATAATGGTCTGGCCCTCTAGCAACTTCAGCACCAAATTATAGCTAATTTACCTACAAACGTCAGGTGGTCATAATAATCTGGCCACTCAGTGTATATAATAATCCGGCCACTCGGTGTATATAATAATCCGGCCACTCGGTGTATATAATAATCCGGCCACTCGGTGTATATAATAATCCGGCCACTCAGTGTATATAACAATCCGGCCACTCGGTGTATATAATAATCCGGCCACTCAGTGTATATAACAATCCGGCCACTCGATGTATATAATTATCCGGCCACTCGGTGTATATAATAATCCGGCCACTCAGTGTATATAATAATCCGGCCACTCGGTGTATATAATAATCCGGCCACTCGGTGTATATAATAATTCGGCCACTCGGTGTATATAATAATCCGGCCACTCAGTGTATATAATAAACCGGCCACTCAGTGTATATAATAATCCGGCCACTCGGTGTATATAATAATCCGGCCACTCGGTGTATATAATAATCCGGCCACTCGGTGTATATAATAATCCGGCCACTCGGTGTATATAATAATCCGGCCACTCAGTGTATATGGATTTGGGAGTTGAACAATGTGTAATTTGCTGTGAATTCGGACTGTAATAGGTCTGAGTGTCAACCTAACTGAGGTCAAGGCAGCCAACAGCTTCCCGGAGTTCTGCTTTAATTCAACGTCCGTGTCTAATGGTCAGTTTGATGCTTTTCTTCTCCGAAATAGCCATACAGTTTAGAAATGACACAAAGTGACAGATTTTTTGGTTTTGTTTTTTTCAAGATGGAGCTTAGAAAGACAGATGGTCCTATAAAAGTTCTGTTTTGGGGGAGTTGGAAGTCATAGGAGGAGGATTATAAAATATGGCAGGAAGACCGCAGTTCCTTATCCGAGTCCTGAATTGATAGTTTGCACATGAGCATCCGTCATCTGAGAAAGCTTCGGCATCCTCAAACCTGCCGCTCGACTCTCGCTACGTTCCAAAAATCTAAAAACTTTCCCCCACTAAGAAATACCAGCTGTCAACGCGCATTATTCTCCGCTTGATTTTCGACGACTTCCTTTTATGACGCCGGCCAAATAATAATAATAATAATTAAAAAAAAGAAAATCATCTAATGCTCGTCGTAATAACTCGGCCTTCTGTTTATGTTTCGGCATAATCCTTTGACAGTTTACGGGATAAGCGAATAAAGTCCCAAATCTCCAGCCGGGGGCCTGGATTACAGAACGCCCGGCGCCCGGGCGGGAGCGTTCCCCCCCCTCGTAAAAAGGAAGCAGAGAAAGATTTTGACTCGGAAATCGCCGCGCAGATGGCTCCGTTTGGTTAACAGAAACAGTCTGATAAAGAATGATCGCTAATATTATTCCTGAAGGCATTCCCCCGACTGCCTTTCCAAAAGCTCGACTCCGTCCAAAAAATTACAAAACTGCCCGACCAGAAGGCCGGCGTACAGTACATAACCGCTGAAACTGCCGTCGTTAGCAGCGGATTTTTAAGAGACGATTATCATTTGAGGTTGTTACGAAATAATGCCTGAAAAATAATCGGCCCGAGCGATATTAAAGTGTATTTATTTATTTTATCTCAGGTAGCAAACGGGTAGAAATATTGCAGTTCAGATCGTAATAGACAATCATGTTACATCGCGATCATTTTAAATAATGGAAAACGATTTGTCTTTCACGTATAAATGTGTTAGATTAGATAGGTGACTCAACTGATGGGTAGTGATGAGCGAACCAGGCAAAGTTCGGTTCTCTGGATGCTCAACGAACCCGGCTGCAAGTTCCCAAACCCCCCCAAACATAATGCCGAACCCCACTGAAGTCTGCAGGAGCTGATTCTTGTTATTCTTCTACTTATATATACATCATATTGACAAAAGCATTCGAATGTGTAATCCAAGTAGTGATACAAAAGGAGATCACATTATTTATTTGGCAGGGCTACAATGAAAACATTATTTATAAAAAGAAAAAAAAAACACCACTGCTCCGGTGGAAGAGGAAAGTATTGTTGTGTAATGTACAGGCAGTCCTCGGGTTAGGAACAAGATACACTATATTGCCAACAGTACTGGGACGCCTTTACACGCACATGAACTTCAATGGCATCCCAGCCTTAGTCCGTAGGGTTCAGTATTGGGGTTGGCTCCGCCCTTTGCCGCTATAACAGCTTCAACTCTTCTGGGAAGGCGTCCACAAGGTTTAGGAGTGTGTCTATGGGAATGTTGGACCATTTGTGAGGTCAGGTACTGATGTTGGGGGAAGGGCTTGCAGTCTCCACTCAAATTCATCCCAAAGGTGTTCTATCGGGTTAGGTCAGGGCTCTGTGCAGCCAGTCATGTTCCTCCCCCGCAAACTCCCCCATCCATGTCTTTATGGACCTTGCTTTGTGCAGTGGTGCGCAGTCATGTTGGAACAGGAAGGAGCCGTCCCGAAACTACTCCCACAAAGTTGGGAGCGTGAAACTGTTCAAAATGTCTTGGTGTGCTGATGCCTTAAAAGTTCCCTTCACTGGAACTAAGGGGCCAAGCCCAACCCAATTAGCAGCAGCTGTCACTGCCGTTGCCGGTCCCGAGATCCGCTATGCCCGATGCGGCCGGGACCGGTACGGCTCTGTGACAGAAGATCAAAGGGAGATCAGTATATGTCTCCCTTTGATCTCCTCTCTCCAGTGCCCGTATCCAGGAAGTAATGTATATTATATCACTTCCTGCATTCAGTGTCACTCTCCAGCTACAGAAGCTGATTAAGCCGATCTCTGCTTCATCAGATTCTCTGGGGGTTCCTAGGTGACATTAGGGGTCTTGGAAAGTTACAAGGACAGCATACCGAGATACAGCGCTCGATCTGGGGGGTTCTATGAAGTATAATACTGAATGTACTTGCTCAGTTGAGCGGCTTCAGGAGCATACGGACCGGGGTGTCCGACCGATAGGTGAGTCAAACAAAAACAGGGAGGGAGAAGCGCTGCAAACCAAGTGGGAGAGCAGGGTGATGTTGTGGGAAGTGAGGGCTGGGAAAATTGAGGGCGAGTTGTGATTCCCGACCTTCAGTGGTGGATCCAATTTCTCCAGAATGACCCAGAAAACATAAATGTGTGATATGGAGATGAGTAAATTTGTGTGAAAAATAACTCAAAACAAATGTAGTAACTTACCCTTAGGTAAAGAGTGTTGCGATATCATCGGCAAGGAGTGGAGGTGGGTGGTTTCGGTGTTCCCAATGATCTTTGCTGTGGCCCGTTGTTTGGTGGGATGTCTGTCGTCTGTGGTCCTGTTGATTGAAGATAGTGTGGAGGCCGAGGCGGTGGCGGTGTGTTCTTTACTTGCCTTGCGTTGTTTGGTGGGATGTCTGTCGTCTGTGGTCCTTGCGTTGTTTGCTGGGATGTCAGTCGTCTGTTGTCCTGTTGATTGAAGATGACGAGGAATCCGAGGCGATGGCGGTGTATTCTTATACTTGCTTTGCGTTGTTTGGTGGGATGTCGGTCGTCTGTTGTCCTGTTGATTGAAGATAGCGAGGAGGTCGAGGTGGTGGCGCTGTGTTCTTTGCTTGTCATGCGTTGTTTGGTGGGATAATGAACATCTGTTGTCCTGTTGATTGAAGATAGCGAGGAAGCCGGGGTGGTGCGTTCTTCTTTACTTGCCTGTTGTACTGTTGAACGAGGGTGACGAGGAGGTGGACGCGGTGTGTTCTTAACTTGTTGGTCAAAGAGGGGGGTTGGTTGACGGTTATGTCCTAGGGGGATGAATCCAATAGTCTTCCCTGGTGGTGTCACAATGTGACTAGGAGATAGCCGACAGGGGGAGGGGGGCGGGCTGTAACGGTAATGGGGCCGACGGTCTCTGTGATGAGGCAGATGTCGGTGATGTCACACTGTGTCTGTGAAGGAGCTAGGAGACGGAGATAGCCGACCTAATGGTGTGAGGCGTAAGGGGCCGGTGGTGTCACATAAGTGTGTGCGACGGCCGAGAAGGGACACAGGCGGCTCGTAGATCCGCGATGCTGCGGCAGTGATCTAGGTGTCTGGAGGTGATGGCAGGCTGAAGTGGGGCTCTCGATTCTAGGTGCTGGTGGAACTCCCACAGCCCTGGTGTGTGCACAGCCCTGGTGTGTCACGTCATGTTTACCTCCAGTGCACACACCAGGGCTGTGGG
>NW_017307511.1:516800-517262 GCF_000935625.1 Nanorana parkeri
AAAACCTGGAGTTTTGTAATGTTTTTATTGTGTTTGAGGAGGAAGTGTGTCCGTACACTGTTTATTAGTATCGCCCTTCTCGATAAACCTTTTATGTTCACCTATGCGTTTACGGAGTGGTCTTATCGTGCGTCCTATGTAGAGGAGGTTACAGGGGCATCTAAGGCCATATACCACGTGATCGTGCCCACATGTAATGAATTGATGTATGGGGTAAGTGTTGCCCGTACTATCCTTGAAACTTTTTTGGCCATGTCTTATGAATTGGCAAGTGAGGCACAGTATCTTTTTGCACTGATAAACTCCTACTCTATTATCAAAAAGGAAGTTACGGGTTGGTTTTACTGAGGTGAGGGCCAGCTTGCTGGGTGCTAGGATGTTTTTGATTCCTTTCGCCTTTTTAAACACTATGGTTGGTTTAGGTGGTAGAGATGGGCCTAATTTTGGGTCACACTGTAGTAG
>NW_017307512.1:0-13876 GCF_000935625.1 Nanorana parkeri
CTGGCTTAACTGATAGCTCACAGAGACTGGAGGAGAGACTCAATTGGTTACTGCTTTGGCTAAGAAGGAAGCCGACACCTAACAACAAAGGCAAGCAAGGACTTGATTGGATAGCAGCCAGAAGAGCTGTGATTGGCTAGCAGGCCGTTTTGTGGGGAGACAGGGAACACAAGGAAAACAGACGGATGAGAGAGACACAGTGAGAGAGACACAGACTGGTATGTTGCAGCCTGACAGGGGAAAGTGTCCCTTGTGCATTTTTACAACCTTTTCTTTTTTCGCCACACGTCATTGATATGTATTGTTAAACGACTTATCCGTGTAACTTGAGAAGGTTGTAAAGTTTTGCACATAGTCGAGTACAAATATAACTTATGTTAATGCAATCTACAGAGTGACCTATTCACCAGTGAACACTGTACAGGTAAGGTCTTATCTTCTATAGATGGAAGAACAAGGTGCAATCCATAGGTGATATACAGCCAGAAGTAATTTTACCGAATATGTTAAAGGGATTTGTAACTTTTTTTTTGTAAATCCGATTTTTCCTGTTTTTTATATTTAATTTGTACATTTTGGTGTGTATGGGGTATTAGCTTCTCTGAGATTTTCATTCATGCTGCTGAGTGACCCAAAATCCTTTTGAGCCTTAGACAAATGGCAAAGAATCGTAACTTTTTAACAATATGTTAGCTACATAATAGGAGTGATCGTGTTTTCATGCAAATAGAGCATTGTGTGATCATGTGAGCCTAATTGTTGTTGTATGGTTTAGTTCTGTCTGTAAGCAATCAATTGATTCATCTCATGCTGTCATAGTGGAAGTGAGCTATAAACAAATAAAATTAATCTACATAGCTTGACTGTTCCTTTTCTCAAATTCTTTATGGAATCATTATTTGACAAGAAAGCCATAATGGTTAAGAGTCAATATCTTTCATTTTTTATATATTTTTTTTTAAGTGCAATCAGTAAAGCTTATCTTTTCTTTTGATCGGAGAGCCGTAGCTTTGACTTAGCAAGCAGAGTGTTGGACATCAGCATAGAGACCACTTCTTCCACACAGAAAGCAAATGCCCTTCTGTACAGCACATTGGCAGGGTACAGGCAAGCATTTGAACATGTGAGAGTCACATCAAAACATTAACACTAAACGCTGGAATAATAGGATAAACTACATGCTCACAAAAACACACTATACTTCACCTATTTTCTTTTATTGAGTTACTAACCTTTCATCATATCATGAAATTCTATTAAAAAAAAAACCCCATACAGTATATATATAATGTGAATAGATTAATCAGCCAACAGTATGAAAGTAAAAAAAGAAAAAAGTACACTGTAACAAATACTAAGTGATAATACACAGCACGTAAGCTAGAAAGATAACACAATTTATCACTAGA
Organism: Nanorana parkeri; assembly: GCF_000935625.1. Classification (NCBI taxonomy): domain Eukaryota; kingdom Metazoa; phylum Chordata; class Amphibia; order Anura; family Dicroglossidae; genus Nanorana; species Nanorana parkeri. The sequence continues at coordinate 1,410 of NW_017307512.1, forward strand.
CAGTCAAGATATTTGGTGACACGGGTTCAAAGGTTGTGTTCTGTGCAAACAGCGGTGAATTAAATCACTCTTCACTGGTGTGGAAACATACAAACCTATATTTATCTGGTAATTTGTGCTGCATAAACAGCAGCAATAAGTAAATCTCGAAAGATCCACTGAATGTGACCCCCCTTGGGTTGATTATGCAAGGAGTAGCTGGCCCTTCAGCAAACTAAATTGAAAAAGTTGTCTTCTGGACTCCTTATCAGTTCACGTCTATGTCTTGCTGATATTTGGTCAGCAAGTGAATGAGCCCATACAATTTTGCCCAGTGGGGCAGCATAGCTATCTCATATAATCATTCTCAGGGATAAAACCGCCAACCAGGGTAGAAAACCTTATTTGCTCTCCCCTGTATACCGAAATAAAGTCATGCTTCCCTCTCTTTTGACTACATGGGAATATTCAAATTCTTTTGTCTTTTTCTAACACATCTGTTACAAACTTTACTGTAGTCCACATACGATCAGTTGTATTACAATGGCACAGTTCACTCGTCAGGTAATACAGTATGTTAGGCATTTTCCTACTGGCCTGCTGTCACATACCTGGCTGGAGACCGAGTGGACAAGGTGCTAGCCATGCACCTCTTGCCCCATGACTCTGGAGATGAAGACAGAGAATGTGGGGCCACAGTGTGGCACAGTGTGGTAACAGCAGCGAGTGGACTGTTGAACGATGGACTCAGCCGATCCAGATGTTGGATCGACTGATTCAAACGTGTTCTTCACTTAGGCTCAGCTGTTTATATATTGCACTCTGCAGTACATCTATTTGCGATGTTGAATATCTACACATTAAATATATGGTATTTTTTCCAGGTAATTATGGTACAGTACCCTGCTACAATTCTCCAACCATCTACAGTTCCTGGATCCTATCTTCCCCCCTACTCTTCATCCCAGCCTTACATGATGCAAACTGGAATGAGTGGTGGACCAAGTGCATAACATGATCCCCCATCTTAAAGAGACATGGCTTTTTTTTACTCCTGTGTTTCATAACCCCCCACTCGCATACGGTTTAAAATGTAATTAGATGTTGTTCATTTGTACGGATCCCTCCTATCTTTCCGAAATGGTGCTTCACAGATCGATGTTGTCACTGCTGTATAAATGTATGTAGTGTCTTAAAGTGCATGGCTTCAATAACTGTCAAATGTGCGAAGGCTCGGTGAGAATTGAAAAAACATTCCATGTAGTACTGAAGAAGGAAAAAGGAAATGCATTGCCATGAACTTACAGACCACAGCAATAAAAGAAACCTGAATAATTCAAATACTGAGTACAGAATTCTAAATAAGTATTTTCTAAAGACAAATGTACAAATTGTGGTTAGAGAAGATTTCTTTTGTCTATATTATATTTCTTTTTGGACATTTACACCTAATAAAATCAAGCAACATTAAATGCTCTATTACAATTTTTTTTCTAGTGTTATAAATGTCTTTGTGGTATTGTAACCTGGGAGGCAGATGAGTCACTGCTCTACATTCACCTTCATCTGTTAGCAATGTTTACACTTCTTTCAGAGACATCCCTCACTGTACAGTGTCCACACATCCTGCCCACTGCCTTGTCCATGCCTCTTCCAGAGATATTCCTCACTCCACAGTGTCCACACATCCTGCACACTACCATGTCCATGCCCCTTTCAGAGACCCACTCAACAGTGTCCACACCTCCTGCACACTGCCTTGTCCATGCCCCTTCCAGAGACATTCCTCACTCTACAGTGTCCACACCACTTGCACATTGCCTGGTCCATGCCTCTTCTAGAGACATTACTCACTCTACATGGTCCACACCTCCTGCACACTGCCTTGTCCATTCCTCTTCCAGAGACATTCCTCACTCTACATGGTCCACACCTCTTGCACACTGCCTTGTCCATGCCCCTTCCAGAGACATTTCTCACTCTACAGTGTCCACAGCTCCTGCACATTGCCTGGTCCATGCCTCTTCCAGAGACATTCCTCACTCTACAGTGTCCACACCTATTGCACTTTTCCTGGTCCATGCCTCTTCCAGAGACATTCCTCACTCTACAGTATCCCCAGCTCCTGCACACTGCCTGGTCCATGCCTCTTCCAGAGACATTTCTCACTCTACATGGTCCACACCTCTTGCACACTGCCTTGTCCATGCCCCTTCCAGAGACATTCCTCACTCTACAGTGTCCACAGCTCCTGCACATTGCCTGGTCCATGCCTCTTCTAGAGACATTATTCACTCTACATGGTCCACAACTCCTGCACACTGCCTTGTCCATTCCTCTTCCAGAGACATTCCTCACTCTACAGTGTCCACACCTATTGCACATTTTCTGGTCCATGCCTCTTCCACAGACATTCCTCACTCTACAGTATCCCCACCTCTTGCACATTGCCTGTCCCATGCCTCTTCCAGAGACATTCCTCACTCTACATGGTCCACACCTCCTGCACACTGCCTGGTCCATTCGTTTTCAAGATACATTCCTCACTCTGCAGTGTCCACACTCTCGATTTAGTAGGAAAGTAGGCCGTAGATACACCACTTGGGGATTTTGAACACAAGAGATATGTCCTAAAAAAACTTTAGCAAAGTTTTTAGGAACCATCTTTTATATTCAGCTCCTCTTCCCCTGCTGCCGCTAACCCCCCACCGCTGTGACCAGAAATGACAAGATTTCAAAATAAAAACAAATAACAGCTGGTAATTGCTTGATATCACACAGCAGCAGTGATTGTAAAAATGTGTCCATTCCAATGAAAAACTACACTTGCACTTAGTGTGCCTATGCATAGAGTGTCATTTAGGGAATACATTGAATCAATGTATTTTCCATTGTATACCAATTTATTCATATGTCGATGAAAGGCGTGACTTTTTGACCTGCATATGACTTCACTTAAATATACCTTACAAGTAATTTTTTTCAATGAGATGTATTCCTATTTAACCACTTATTAACCCTTTGTTAACCTTGATAGCCATAATTAACTCCTTCCTCCTCTTCTCCTCTTACCTACTTTTTTGCAGATTTCTTTTTATAATAATATTTTTTTAAAATTATTTTTGCTTTTAACTTGTTTCATTGTTGCAAAACAAAAATAAATTGCAAAAAACTGAAAAAATAAGTATTTTCTAAAGACAAATGTACAAATTGTGGTTAGAGAAGATTTCTTTTGTCTATATTATATTTCTTTTTGGACATTTACACCTAATAAAATCAAGCAACATTAAATGCTCTATTACAATTTTTTTTCTAGTGTTATAAATGTCTTTGTGGTATTGTAACCTGGGAGGCAGATGAGTCACTGCTCTACATTCACCTTCATCTGTTAGCAATGTTTACACTTCTTTCAGAGACATCCCTCACTGTACAGTGTCCACACATCCTGCCCACTGCCTTGTCCATGCCTCTTCCAGAGATATTCCTCACTCCACAGTGTCCACACATCCTGCACACTACCATGTCCATGCCCCTTTCAGAGACCCACTCAACAGTGTCCACACCTCCTGCACACTGCCTTGTCCATGCCCCTTCCAGAGACATTCCTCACTCTACAGTGTCCACACCACTTGCACATTGCCTGGTCCATGCCTCTTCTAGAGACATTACTCACTCTACATGGTCCACACCTCCTGCACACTGCCTTGTCCATTCCTCTTCCAGAGACATTCCTCACTCTACATGGTCCACACCTCTTGCACACTGCCTTGTCCATGCCCCTTCCAGAGACATTTCTCACTCTACAGTGTCCACAGCTCCTGCACATTGCCTGGTCCATGCCTCTTCCAGAGACATTCCTCACTCTACAGTGTCCACACCTATTGCACTTTTCCTGGTCCATGCCTCTTCCAGAGACATTCCTCACTCTACAGTATCCCCAGCTCCTGCACACTGCCTGGTCCATGCCTCTTCCAGAGACATTTCTCACTCTACATGGTCCACACCTCTTGCACACTGCCTTGTCCATGCCCCTTCCAGAGACATTCCTCACTCTACAGTGTCCACAGCTCCTGCACATTGCCTGGTCCATGCCTCTTCTAGAGACATTATTCACTCTACATGGTCCACAACTCCTGCACACTGCCTTGTCCATTCCTCTTCCAGAGACATTCCTCACTCTACAGTGTCCACACCTATTGCACATTTTCTGGTCCATGCCTCTTCCACAGACATTCCTCACTCTACAGTATCCCCACCTCTTGCACATTGCCTGTCCCATGCCTCTTCCAGAGACATTCCTCACTCTACATGGTCCACACCTCCTGCACACTGCCTGGTCCATTCGTTTTCAAGATACATTCCTCACTCTGCAGTGTCCACACTCTCGATTTAGTAGGAAAGTAGGCCGTAGATACACCACTTGGGGATTTTGAACACAAGAGATATGTCCTAAAAAAACTTTAGCAAAGTTTTTAGGAACCATCTTTTATATTCAGCTCCTCTTCCCCTGCTGCCGCTAACCCCCCACCGCTGTGACCAGAAATGACAAGATTTCAAAATAAAAACAAATAACAGCTGGTAATTGCTTGATATCACACAGCAGCAGTGATTGTAAAAATGTGTCCATTCCAATGAAAAACTACACTTGCACTTAGTGTGCCTATGCATAGAGTGTCATTTAGGGAATACATTGAATCAATGTATTTTCCATTGTATACCAATTTATTCATATGTCGATGAAAGGCGTGACTTTTTGACCTGCATATGACTTCACTTAAATATACCTTACAAGTAATTTTTTTCAATGAGATGTATTCCTATTTAACCACTTATTAACCCTTTGTTAACCTTGATAGCCATAATTAACTCCTTCCTCCTCTTCTCCTCTTACCTACTTTTTTGCAGATTTCTTTTTATAATAATATTTTTTTAAAATTATTTTTGCTTTTAACTTGTTTCATTGTTGCAAAACAAAAATAAATTGCAAAAAACTGAAAAAAAATTTAATTGCAAATAACTGTGTTACTTTCTACCAGAAACATAATGTTAGTGTATTTTTAAAAGGGACACATTATAGAATGAAATGTGTGTATGTCATGTAAAATTTCTGAACAATATGGGCAGAATGTCTGTGAAGGTTCTTGTTCATCCAGGTCATGGTATATCTGTAAAGGCAACTGGACTTGCTGTATTTTTCTTGAAGACGTTTCACTAGTCATCCAACCAGCCTTCTCAATTCAGAATGACTTGTGCAAAAATTATCTGGGAATAAATATGTGGAATGTTGCTCCAATCCACATAATCTGTTAATCACAACCATGTATTTGCATTATTGGAGCTAGGAGGTGCTATTAACCTGCACAGAGAGAGGTGCTAAAACAGCATTGTATGTGACAGACAATAGATGTCTCACCCCTCCCCCACCTCTATTCAAGCTTGGCTTCTCCACTTGTACATAAATGGCCTCTTTCACACCTCTTTTAAACCAGTCCTCCTCCCTGTCTAGTATGTGTACTTGACTGTCTTCAAAGGAGTGACCTTTTTCCTTAAGATGTAGGTATACTGCGGAATCCTGACCAGAGGGTTTGGCTCTTCAATGCTGTGCCATACACCGGTGTAGCTGCTGTTTTGTTTCACCGACATACGATTCTGAGCACTCCTCACTGCACTGGACTGCATATACAATGTTGTTCATCTTGTGGTTTGGCGTTGGGTCTTTTGGGTGAACCAGTTATTGCCTCAATGTATTGCTGGGTTTAACCCTTTTCGCTGCCAGGCCCTCTGGAACATTTTGCACCTCAACTGGCCACACCATTTTTGCAATTTTTCACATTGATTTTATTTTTAACTGCTGCGTTGCTAGCTTTTGTAAAAGACCCCCAACCCATATATTTTCTGAAAGCGCAGGCCCGGTAGAATAAAAAGACGGTGCTGCTAAATTTGTAGGCCCTGCGATAATTGCACAAATGTTTCTCAAATTAATATTAAACCGATAAAAATACACAATTACATTGATAAAGCACACTAAACTCAGTATCAGTGCACAACCTTTTTTTTCTGACTAAATCTAAAAGATTAAACTGTATTGAGTTAATAACTAACAAATATTTGCAAATTTTAAATTGCGCCTTTTTGCGAAAAGGTAAAAAAATTAAGGTACGCAAAACTGTAAATAAGCGACTTATGTTAAAAATCGCTTTTGCGCTGCGTTGGTGTTTGTGTTGTTATAAAATGATACAGGAGTATATTTAATTACAACACAAGGTATCACAACGCATGGCAATGTGTCACAAAGCTTTGCCATGCTTTGCCACAATTATATGAATGTTTTTTTAAAAAGAAAAATAAAAGAAAAAATCATGCACTGTGATGCGTTCTAACAATGCACTGCAGCGCATGTGCATGGCGTAACCACAATATGGTGCAAATGTATGTTATGTGTGTCGGGGGAGGGGGTTGTTTTTTTATTTATTAGTTTTGGGGGAGGGGTTTACACATTTTATTTACTTTTTATTAATTTTATTTTTTTACATTTTTTATGTTTTTATATTTTTTAGGGGGGGCTTTGGGGAAATATTAGGGGTCTAAACAGACCCCTGACATTTCCCTTTTGAAATAGAAAGAGACATTGAGGACACAGAGTCCTCATTTCTTTTTCTGCAGCCTCAGCCCTCAATGAATGGGAAGCACTCAGTACAGAGGCTTCCCGTTCATTCAGAAACTGTTGATAGTAAAATATTTACTATCAACCAGTTTCTGAATGCGGAGGAGCCTCTGTACTGAGTGCTTCTCCCCATTGAGAAACTCATGAATGAACAGGAAGTGATTTAAATCACATCCTGTTCGTTCATAACTGGGGACACATAGTACTATGTGTCCCCAGTTATTTACAAACACCGGAGTGAGCAGACGATTACTCCAGTGTTTTCTCTGCACAGATGATCGGTAAGTATCACTGATATTTACCGATCCTACGCTTGGCCATGCACACAGCCACCGTCATCCTAAAACTGACTGGCTGACAGTGGCTGCTCTCTCCTCCCCGCCCGCCTCTCAGACATTTATTTTCAGATCCCCGTTGCCTCAGCCCCTACAAGCAGGGGGAGAGCAGGGGGCTCCAGGCAGGGATGAGAGGCTACAGATGCCGGCGGCAGCTGCGCCAGCTGGGGGACTTTTTGTTAACAGCTGTCATCAGCGGCTTGTGAGCTGCAGATGACAGCTATTAATTTAAAAGTGACAGTCCAGGGAACAGTTCTGCTATAAGTTCATGGTCGCTAAAGCGACCATGAGCTTATAGCAGAACTGTAAATGCCACCGCCATGAGACATACTGACCTGGCCAATTGGGATCAGTTTTGTATGCCTTACATGCCTTACAGCGGTGGCAGCAAAAGGGTTAAAGCAGACAGGGATATAATGTTTTTTTAAAAAACCCTTCTGAGTTTCTCAGACACCCCAGCTACATATGGGATGACCAAATTCTTCCGTTTGTCATGCTTTTCACCCTCACTTTTGTCAAAACAGAAAGAAGAGGGAAGAATGCCAAGAGTACCAGTGAGGGTGAAAAGCATGACACATGGAAGTGAGGAGTGCTCAGAATTGTATGTCGGTGAAACAAAACAGCAGCTACACCAGCGTATGGCACAGCATAGAAGAGCCAAACCCTCTGGTCAGGATTCCGCAGTATACCTACATCTAAAGGAAAAAGGTCACTCCCTTGAAGACAGTCAAGTACGCATCCTAGATCAGAAGGAGGACTGGTTTAAAGGACATTTCCACCTTTGCGGGGCATTTTTAAATGGGAGCTGTACAGCCTACACTGGACCCCGGGCTGATGATCCACTCCAGTTCTCGTAAGATAAGGAGACTGGGTGGATCTTAAAAATTAAAAAAAAAAAACATTTTTGGAGTGTGTATGTGTGTGTGATTGTGTCTGTGGTTGTGTGTGTCTGTCAGTGTTTTTGAGGGCCCGTTCACACTAGTATAGTGCGTTAATCACACAGTCCCGTGCGATTAATGCACTGTACCACGCAAAAGTGCACCTACCACGAATTCTGGTGTGGGATGTGTGTTGCATTGCCATTTATTTGAATGGCACCCAAAATGTATCTCCTACTCACAGTTCAATCGCCCGGAACGCATGGTACCGTAACGCCCTGCGTTCCAGTGCGATGCGGCTTGGGTCATGACTTAATCACCAGGGACAAATGTGGGTCCTGAGGTTACACAGGATGAGAACCAATGCTTTAAACCACACTAGACTTTCAGATGCTGATCTTGCTACATGATTAACTGTGTACAATCTGATCTGATTTTGGTGTTTTATGTGCCTAAATGAAACCTATAGTATATTTTTGTATTATTATAGTAATGTTTACCTTTAAAATTGAACTCTAGGAAAAAATAGAAAACACATACGAATGCAGCTCTGTATCATGAATAAAACAATATATTTATTTTTTTAAATGCAAGCAGTATAAGCACCTAAATTTGTCCTGGTATTAGATTCTTGCCATCCTTGTATAGCAGAGCTGGAGTGTGAGAGAAAGAAGCAGCACAAGTAGCCAATCAGTTCATGTGCTGACAATAAGTATGCTGGATAGGGTGGGGGAGCTCATGACTGTGCTGCTTCGCCTCTCACAGTCACACGCTGGGGGTGGGTCCAGGATGATCTGTGCTAAGAGGAAGGATTCTGGCTATCAGACTGAAGACCTCTACTGGTAGAAAAATGTACTGCAGGGGATATTTCCACACTGAAGCCGGATATTGCATCAAAAGCTGGTCCTCTCAGTTTATCTGTTCATGGGATATTCATTTTTATTTTATTATTTTGTTGCTGGAGTTGTACTTTAAGTCATTTTATATGTGACTCAGATTCTTACTTTCTGCTGTAGCATATTTCCATTACAGTTATACAAATACATAGAGAAGATGGATGGACGGGTGGATAAAACAACGGCCACTATTCCTTACTCTTGCTATTAGACCTTTCTGCTGCTTTTGACACTGTTGACCACCCGCTGCTCCTCAAAAAACTCCACTCGCTTGGCCTACAAGACTCTGCTCTCTCATGGTTCTCATCCTACTTATCTACGCGCTCCTTCAGTGTCACCTACAATTCTAACTCCTCCCCTCCTCTTCCTCTTTCTGTAGGGGTCCCCCAAGGCTCTGTCCTTGGACCCCTCCTCTTCTCCATCTACACCTCCTCCCTTGGTTAACTAATAACCTCACATGGCTTCCAATACCATCTCTATGCGGATGACACTCAAATTTATCTTTCCACTCCACAACTCTCCCCCTCAGTGTCCTTGCGTGTCACTAATCTACTAAATGACATATCCGTCTGGATGTCACAACATTTCTTAAAACTCAACCTTTCACAAACTGAGCTCATGATATTTCCTCCACCCCGTGCACCTTCCCCCAACCTTTCAGTTGTGATTGATAACACAACTATCCAACCCTCCCCTTATGCCAAGGTCCTAGGTGTCATCCTTGACTCGGACCTCACCTTTCTTCCCCACATCCAATCGCAATCCAAATCCTGCCGCCTTCACCTTCGTAACATCTCAAAAATACGCCCCTTCCTCACCAATGACACCACAAAACTACTCATACACTCCCTTGTTATCTCTCGTCTTGACTATTGTAACTCCCTCCTCATTGGCCTTCCACTTCACAGAATATCCCCCCTTCAGTCTATCATGAATGCAGCTGCCAGACTCATTCACCTTACCAACTGCTCAGTTTCTGCATCCCCCCTCTGCCAATCCCTCCACTGGCTTCCACTCGCCCAGAGGATAAAATTCAAAATATTAACAGTCACCTATAAAGCCATCCACAACTCCGCCCCCGAATATATCTCAGACCTTGTCTCAAAGTATCACCCTAACCGTCCCCTCCGCTCATCCATTGACATCCTGCTTTCCAGCTCCCTTGTCCACTACTCCCATACTCGCCCATACAGTGCTGGGGGGTGCTAAGGGAGCATGCTCCTAGCACAGAATATTGATGCAGACTATATGCATACATATATGTAACAGTTTGTCGATAACACCCTATACCACATATAGATGTAGAGCTGGAAGGGGTTAAATTAGTATTTGGGTCTTTTCAAGGCTGCTATGGAATTTAAAGTGTATGTAAAGTCAAAACTTAAAAAAAAATAAAAATTGGATACAATGGTGAGAAATAGGGATCCAGCAATAAAATACTAATATCGGTATCAGTGCTGATACCGAGTATTTGGGCAAGTACTTTTCCGATACCTTCCCTGATACCGGAACTTCTGGTCAGAGGAGGATTGCCTCTGACCACCAGTGCCGTTAGGGAACATGGAGTCTGCTTCCCGGGCAATCAGAAAGCCGGGTGGCGAGTAATTACCCGCCTCCCTTCTTCCTGATTGGCTAGGCAGTCGGCTTCCCAAAGAGCCGGCTCGATGCTGATTGGCTGGGAAGCTGGCTTTCCAGCCAATCAGCATGGAGCCGCTTTCCCGGCCAATCAGGAAGCCGGGCGGCATGTCATTACCCACGGCCCAGCTTCCTGATTTCCCATGAAACAAGTACTCCATGCCAGCGGAAGCATCGGTATCGGTACTTGGTATCAGCTAGTACTGAAAGCAAAATATCGGTACTCGTACTTGATATCGAAAAACTGGTATTGGTGCATCCCTAGTGATAAGTTTTTAAGTCAAGTAACGCTATTTTGTTAGTATTTGGAGTACTTGTGTACGAGGTACTAGATCACCTGTTTTTAATTTCCAATAGTGCGAGTAACCCCTTCAACAAATCAAGCTCACTAGGTTCAGTGAGGCTTCTCTCATGCAGCACATCACCCTTAATCCTGGAAAAAGTCCAATTTTTTTTTAAAAGCAGTGTAAGTGTCACACCAGTGCTTGTGGAGTCCAGAATGGTTTTTATTAACATTTTATTAGAATGGATTAAGAAAGCCATCACATTTCGGGGGTTTAGACACTTTCCCTTCATCAAGGCTAGAGTAAGAGTAACAATGACATACAAAGTACAAATGGTAAACAAAAAGGTTATAAACATCAAGTAAAAAGAGAAGCCCATAATATCTAGACAAGAGTTTTAATCAAAATCATAGCCTATTGAGCAAAGATCATGTGATTTGTATCACACTCCAACACAACCCTTAGCAATCCTTCTAAATTGCTGGGGTAAAATCGCAGCTGGGGATAGCTGCATCAGCCAATTGAGGCAGGTTTTTGTTGACCCTCCAGAGGGTGGCAACAAAAATGACGTAGCCAAATTAAAGTGTCTGAAGAGTGTTTAAATGTTTTGTAATAGTTCAGCAAGCATCCCCTCAAAATCAGCTTTTCTAAATGCATCAATATTTCCAGGTGACCAAGTTCTGCAGCCCAACAACCAATATATTATTCTAAAGAAAGAAATTACAATTTGATAGAGGCCAAACATTATAAAAAAAAAACAGACACATTGCATAGGAACTGTAATGTGACCAATCTGCCTTTTGAATATTATAGCATAGGTGTGTTTGATATCTACTTGATTGTTTTTTTCCCTATCCATTTGGATAGACACTTGTTATAAATTGAGTGGTATCAATCAGGATTTATGGAATATGAACAGATTTTGGTTTTTAAAAAAAACACCAAACGAGAATGTGTATTGCTTTAAACTATTCCTGGAATGTTTCAAAACTTGCGTTTACAGAGCCCCGGATTAAACTCTTCAGGAAAAGTAAAAATTGTGATTCCAAAATCAAGGGCAGCTTTCTGTCACCTGGGGGTCCTCGGTGGTCTCTAGAGTTGTGGTTGAAATGTAAGAGAACGGGTGGAGTGCAATAATAAAGGTGCCCACAAACCTTGCGATTATCGTACGATAATCGCGGGAAATCCCGCGATCGTACGATAATCGCAAGGTGTATGGAAGGCGTGCAACCGTTTTTAATTGTACGTTCACACGTCTTCTGTCGAGCCAGCATGCTAGAAAACCCGCTGAGAATCATACGATTGTCGGCGGGTTTCTAGCCTGCTCGTTCGACAATTGCGGAACGGGCCGGTGTACGCATGCGCACACTGCCCGTTCAGCATTGCGGTCATCGGAAGCCCGCCCCTCAGCGGGGCGGGCTTTCAATGATCGCAAGTACGATCTGCCTGTCCAAGATGGGCAGATCGTACAAGATTTTAATTAGCTTAGGACCATCGCAAGACAAAAGTCTTGCGATGGTTGTAAGGTGTATGGGCACCTTAAGAGTATGAATCCTGTAAATGCCAATTAATCATTTACAACTGAGTTCATTAACAGGCCGTGTAGATCCTGGCTAAACAGGATTTATGATACTGCTATCAATTTTAGAACTTTCTACTAATAGAGTTTAATTTTTAATTCATAATGACCTGCTTTGTGCCTTTAGTTGACTCATGAATTTCAGGCAAAAGCGGTGGCACTGTGATTCGTACGCATCCCCAATTATGCCCACTCAATTTGGGATTCATGAGATCTC
>NW_017307512.1:13913-27792 GCF_000935625.1 Nanorana parkeri
TTTAGGCAGCAGCAGAAGGAACAATCAAAAAGGGGACGAATACTAAGAACACCAAGGGGTGTATTGATAACAAATTTGCAGAGCCACTCATCCTGCAAAACACTGTGTACAATTTTTCTGTTTGAATGAATGCAAAACAAACATTATTAGTATATTTTCTTCTCAGGGCGAAGGGCATTGTAAGATCAGGAAAATACTGCATTATGGCCACTGGATGGAGCCGAGGAGCATAGGAAATAGTATTTATTGCCTGTGCTCCTTGGCTCCATCTGGTGGCCATAATGTGATATTTTTCTGATATTACATTCAACTTGGAGAGAAAATATACTAAAAATGTTCTTTTTTTGCGTCCATTTGCACACAATGAACTTACACAGAGTTTTGCAAGATGAATGGCTCTTCTATTTTGTACAAAACACCCTTGAATGAGGTATTCTAAACTACCTTATTTATAGCATTCAAAAATACACATAACTAAATAAAGTTTAGGTAAAGGGAAGATTTTTTTCATGAAAATTTTCCCTAAGGAACAAAATTTGAAGTTTACACAGTTTTAATAGTGAAGTTTTTTTTTTATTTCACAGCTCATTGAATGCATACCCCTAATATATTGCAATCAAACATGGAAAAAAAAATCTTAAGGCTGGGTTGACACCATGGGGGTGATTTACTAACCTAAACACACGCACGCACTAGGTGCGTGTGATTTTTACACAGCAAAACCTATTTATCAACCAAAAAGTCTCTAAAAGCATATTTCCACTAATGCCATATATGGAAAAATAATGCACATGATGCATATATAATGCTGCTTCACAGTTTAGACAAAAATGGTTAGCTCATGCATTTACATTCCTGCATTCATCAACGCAAGCAACACAATGTAGAGCTAATTTACACAACATCACCTTGCAATTCATGCAGGGCTTTGCACAACACACCTGCTGGGTGTGTACACACTACAAAGGTGTCTAGATTCCACCAATAGATCATGCTGGGAGGGAACACACTACAGAGGTGTATACTTGTTCATGGTGTGTTTATAAGGTTAGTAAATCAACCCCCATGTCTGGACCAGATCTAGAGCAGATCTGCAAACACAGTACAGTGCATTTTTGCCGCGATTTTGCTGTATTCCGGAGCCTTTTTTAGCTTAAAATTGGCTTTCAGGTACGTTCCAGTGTGATTGCATGCATTTGTCGGCATTGTTGATGCGTTTCCATGCATTCCAGACCAGACAAAATGAGACATGCAGTATTTTCTGGTCTAGTCTGGAATGGACTGCGATGGTGTGAACAGAGGCCAGAAATGGCATAGGGATACATTAGGAAGCATTTTGGGTCTGGAAATCTGGTCTGGTCTGGAGATGATCTGGATGTGGTGTGAATGGGCCCTAAATAAAGACAACCAATCCCACGTCCTGTACTTTTCTACTGCAGCAACCAATAGGAGTTTTGGACATATACAATGTTTAATTGAATCCTTAAAAAAAGAATCAGCAATTTGGTATTGTGCACTTGCTATGGATTGCCTCCTCCACATGCACCTTCCTTTATTATAAACTGATTGAGCAGCTAGCAGCTTCTCTTTTCTGTAGAGCCCCTTTAAGGCAAAACTTAATTTAGGTGGATGCTAATTCTGTCACTAAAGAATTAAACAAAAGCACACTGAACACATGCAGAGAATTTTCCTCCACCAGCAGATTCATGTTAAGGAAAAAAAACTTGTGTCTGGATGATAGGGTTTGGTACGGAGTTGGTGCTCTTCTGGTTTCCATGAAGGGCTGGAGCAGCAACAGGGGCAGGGCTCACCATCAAAATATGAGGATGGGCTGGTTGAACATGCCCTGTCCAGTATTCATTTGGGATTAGCAGTGCTTGCTGTAAACATAAAATATATAGATTAAAGTGACAATTATCACTATATACAGTGTATGTATGTGTATATATATATATTTCCTGACACCTACATGGCAGCATACAATGGGGCGGAGCCATACCATTGTATGCTGCCATATATTGGCATCAGGAAATGAAAATTACCGACAGATAAGTATACAATTTTATGTTTTTCTGACACTTACATGGCAGCATACAATGGTATGGCTCCGCTCCATGTATACTTACCTATTGGTAAAAAAATTACCGATAGTTAAGTATACAATTTTCCGTTATATATATGTGACCAAACAGCAGTAATAATGCATGCCTGTGGAATCTATGTGACTTCTTTTTCAGCACTCTGCATGTAATATGGCTGTTTATGCCTAAAAAGTGCATGACCACATGTTCTGAGCCTAGAATTATTTCAATGTGTAGTCACTGCTCCGCCTATTAGTCTTAGTTTGTAATATTGTTATGGAGTGTAGAACAGATTGATTTTTTATTTCAGGACACATTAATTGTATTAATAGTAGTATAAAGTGCAGTACAGATTTATTTTCATTTAGTGAGTAGCATATACTACTTTAGCACAGCAGCTTAGATTTATATTTTTAGATAGTGTGTAAACAGTGAGAGGGGAGAGGTGCACTTGCAGTCCTTTCCTTCTCAGCTCTCACAGGAGTTCCAGCACAGTGCCCCTGTATTGGAAGTGACAAGTTCAATATAGAGAACTTATCACCTCCAAATGCTATCACACAGGGGCTTGTTAGTTCCTGTGTGATGGCAATAAAGTTAAGTGAAAACATTTTTTTTTCAATATAAAAAAATAAATACAAATTTAAAAAAGTAAAGAAATCATAATTAAAATAAAAAATAAGAAAGTGTTTGAAAAGTAAAAATAAGAAAAAAGTATATAAAAAAGTAAAAAATAATAAGATAAAACATTTTTAACAATAAAAAAGTAAAAGATGATATGATAAATAAAATTTTTAAAAAGTAAAAAAATAAATACAAATGACAAAAATTAAAAAATGAGAAAAAAGTAAAAAATTAAAAAAATTAAAACTAACACTGCCGCCCCCGCCATCTGGTTGTTATAGATAGTAAATCCGGCTCTGCCTGTAGCTGTCAGAGTTTTGCAATGCCTAATGGGATCTGCACTTCCACAGCAGCTGGATGGCTGGAGTTTGCCTACCCCTGGTGTGGAGAGCATAGGTTCAGGTTGAACTCATGGTTAAACTGAACCGAAAGCCCATCATACTTAATCCCTTGTTGCTTTGGCTGTTTTAGCCAAAGTTAGGTCCTGTTAGGTCCTACCAATAAAGATTATTAAAATTAGAGAGAGAGGGGGAAGAGAGTCAAGGTGAGTCTTGGGAGGGAGGGAGGGGAGGGGAGAAGAGAGAGTGGGCCAGATAAATTAATGTTGGTGCACCAAACATTTGGATCACCGAAACCTGTATTTTTGGATATTCCAAATAATAGTTAATTTTGAACGACTTGGAAAGAACAATGTGACTAGTCTCAGAATCTTCATCAAATAAATAATGGTTCAGAATAAATAGAACGTAATAATTTATTTGACATAAAATGCGCCAAAAAAAGATATCGCATGTGACAGTTCGCATTCAACAACAACTGTCAATTGTAGTTTCTGGCCCACTGCATTAGAGAGCCAGAGCAAGGAAGAGGTGAGGTAACAGAGTGGGAAAAAGAGTTGTGGAAGGATGAGCATGACAGAAATGTGAGAGATGGAAATTTAAAGACGGCTGATGTATGTAAAGTATGTTATATTTGATCACATTGAATCCACCAAGATTACCTGCGGAAAGGAGTCAACAGTCTTATAGCTTAGAGCACGACAGCCAAAAGAGGACACTGAAATGGCGACACAGAACTCCAGCAGGCTGACGATGATTAAAGATATCAGAGCAATAATTCTGATGATCTGAAAAACAATATGTTACAATAACAGTATGTTAAGAAGCAGCAAATTGTTTTATATAAAAAGCTGCAGAAATATACAACCAAATAAATTCATAATAACCATCTTTCCTTTCTATGGAAGCCCAATGCCTAGCTGGTTCTGACATTCTCACAAAATATGAATCACAAGCCAACTTTCCCATAATATCATTCAGGCTGACAATGCCTATTGACAAAGCAGGAAAAGCTTCCTTGGGAGTTTTTTTTTTCCTGGTTCAGACTTTCTCAGATCTCCCAAGATGAGCAGATGTGACCATTCAGGTCCAAATATTACAATGTATGCACATGTACTTGTTAGAGGATTACATTTTCATAGAATGTCTTTTTTTTTTTCCAACCTGTGTTTGCCAGAGAACTACAACAGACTAAAGGTGAAACCAAAAAGTTTCAGTATAGGAAATCCCAGTTAACCACATGAGTCCCACCAGTGGCGGAACTACCGCCGGTGCAGCCGGTGACGGGCATCGGGGCCTGTGGCTGTGGGGAGGCCCAGTGGGCTCCCCCACAGCCTCAGTGGGGTCCCGGTTCTCGAACACCGGGGCCCCGCACTGCCGACGGGCATCTCAGTGAGGGGGCAGGTCCTGTGACTCACCTCTCCTCCCGGCCACGTTCATAGTAACAAGCAGCGGGAGGGGAGGTGAGTCACAGGAGGCGTGTGTGTCACAAGCCCCGCCCCCTGCAGTGCTCAAATCGAAACTCCCTTGCATGCGGTCCTATGGCTGGGTAAGTCCGAGCGCGGGGGGGATGATTGGGGGGGAGGCTACAGTATAATAGTTGTAAAATGCTATTTAATGTTATCAGACAAGTGGATTATAATGGGGAATGTTACACTGTAATGTTCCCTATTATAATCTATTTCTCTGTTGGGTACTGCTAATTAATGTTATCAGACAAGTGGATTATAATGGGGAATATTACACTGTAATGTTCCCTATTATCATCTATTTCTCTGATTTAATGATTACAGGTAGGCATGTGATCTATCAAAGTTTGAGACTACGTTAGAATGTGTGACCAGTGACGTTGCCACACATTTTAACGTAATCTCACCCAGTTTTTCGGCGTTGGAATAGGTGAAGAATTCCAACTCTTTCTCCGCTGTTCCAGGACAGATCGGCATCGCAAATCGCATGTGCAGGAGAACCGATCTGCCTTGGAACAGCGGATCGGTCCTGAAATGTCACTTCTATCCGACTTTGTGAGTGCGGTGGAATGTCAGATTGCCGTCGGATAGAAATGACATTTCAGGACCGATCAGGTGTTTTAGGGCAGATCGGTTCTCCTGCACTTGCGATTTGCGGTGCTGATCTGCCCTGGAACAGCTGGGAAAGAGCTGGAATGCTTCACCTATAGGCGGTCACACATTCCACCGCCGAAAAACTGGGCGGGATTACGTTAAAACGTGTGACCATGTCACCAGTCACACATTCTAACGTAGTCACAACCTTTGATAGAACACCGCCATCAGGGGGGTATGGCCGGTACCCATGTGAGGGGTCTGGGGGGCCTCTTACATGGGTATCAACTGTACCGGGGCGGCATGGCAGAGGTGACAGGGGAGGGGGTGGAGGAGGCCGGGCCCCAGCAGCAGCAGGTAAGAGGAGGTACAGGGAAAGGGATCCCGACGACCAGACCACCTGGGACCCTGCAGAGCCCACCATAGAGAGTCTCAGGTGGGCTATGCAGGATCTATGGTGTGCTCTGCAGGGTCTCAGGTAAGTCCAGCACGCTACTGCAACATTAGAGACTGCTGGGGGAGAGGGGGCAGATGCCAGTGTGATCCGCTCCCCCCCCCCCTGTCTTGGGGGGGGGGCCCAAGATAAAATCTTGCACCAGGGCCCTTTGGTTATTAGGTCCGCCACTGAGTCCCACAGCATTTTGCCCCATTGAGTTCCAGGAAGTCAATGTCTTGATTCCTCACCTTATATACTACCTGCACCCCTCCCTCCCTCACCCCGCTATGTTCCTGGACTTATCTTTGCTGATCCCCCTTGTGAAGCATGAACCCGGAAGCAACCAGCTCTGATCACTTTCATGTTTAGTGCTATCATTCCAATGCTTCAAGCTAATGGAGCACAACCTGTGCTTGATTGGCCTCAAATGAGTGCAGAAGTGAAGTAGAACATTGACCAGTGTATGACCTGCTTTAGTCTTTAGCTGGCCTTACACCTATAGATTATCTGCAGATTTTCGATGATCTGATCGAAAAAGTGCAACAGATTCCTCTATCTACTCTAAACTGAGTGGATGGAGGAATCTCCCACTGGGCCAAGCTTCAGTATCTTGCTAGTAGGGCCCCCTAGGCTCTCAAAATACCTGAACAATCTGATTGAATGCAAGCCAGCGAGGCCAACTAGCAAAATACTGAAGCTTGGCCCAGTGGGAAATTCCTCCATCCACACAGTTTAGCGTAGATAGCGGAATCTGTTGCACTTTTTCCATCAGATCATCGAAAATCTGCAGATAATCTATAGGCGTATGGCCAGCTTTTGTTTTATTGCAAAAGACCAGGGCACAGGAGGAAGGTTAAACTTGACATCATGTTTGGGAAGACGCTTATGGTTAGGATTATGTTTAAGATTAGTATCTAAACTTTAATGTTATCTTGATAACCTTTAAGTTAGAGAAGCTGACCATGTTTTACCACAAGCTTTGGCTATGTTTCAACACAATAGAGAACACTCACCCATGTTACAGCCACTTGGTTATCACAGGGAGTTCCAGCTGTATTATCACAGTAACCTGTAAAATCTGAAATGTCTGGACCGAGAAGAGCAAGCTCCAATGCAGATGCCAAAGAGCTCACAATGTTCATGGCCAGACAGCTTCCAATCTGCACAGAACAAATGAAAAGACATACAAGAGTACCAAGCTGAGCTCATTCTATAGATGATGAACAATGTTCTGTAAAATGTCCCATGACTTACCAGGCAACTAGACTGATGGTTTGCAGCAGCGACAGCCAGAGAGCCTGAAAGGATATACTGAAAACAACAATACCGATTGATTTATTCTAATGTGGAAATTGGGGTGATTTATATTTTATCTGTAGCAATTATTCCCCTAATCATTGTGTTTTTCCTTTCACATTAATGCTCTGCTGTTAAGAAGACTCAAACAGAGCCGAACCAGGAAGTTTAACCTAAAATAATAACACTTAACACCTTTTAACTTTGGAAAAAACAGCCACAGCTTAAAAGAATCATACAATGTGACCATATCTAATATATTTTCTTTCCTTGAACACTGAATACCCGTAAATACTGATTTAAAAAGTCACAGTATTACACCAGTGAAGCTGGTCCTTGACGGTGCCCCATTTAAGTAAACTATGTCAAGGACCCTTAGCAGTTGCCAGGCATATGTAACCAGTTTATTAGGTACAAACATCAATGAAGCCATACATTTGACTGCTGATTACCCCACATCATGTCTGAACAGAAAACTTGTGAAGTAAGCCCTCACACAATTGAAATATTACCTTGGTGACCATTGACATTAATTAAAGCACATGTGTCAAACTCAAGGCCAGGGGGCCGAATCCGGCCCACCATGCCATTTCCTAGTTATTACTAAAACCAGTGATAATTGAATGCAGAGGCAATTATGATAAAGATTAGATACATTTATACAGTCTTACAGGCCCTCTGAGGGCAACCATAATGTTGATACAGCCCACGATTAAATTGAGTTTGACACCCCTGAATTAAAGCAATCATGAAGCTCCCAGTAATCAGTCTTCTTTTAGGCACCATTGAGAACCTGCCTTCCACTTGCTGTAACAAATAAATATTAGCCCTTCCAATTTTAATGTCCATCACACTCCTCAACAATTAATCTTTAACCCTCAGCTGATTCAATAATCTGTTCCTTTTCCCTACACCATTAATCTAAAGGTGGCCATACACTTTACAACCCTCGCAAGACTTTTGTCTTGCGAGGGTTGTAAAGTCATTTAAAAAACGTACGATCTGCCCATCTTGGACAGGCAAATCGTATTTGCGATCATCGCAAGCCCGCCCCCCTGCGGGGCAGGCTTCCGATGACTGCAATGAGGGGCGGGCTTACGATGACTGCAAATGGGCAGTGTGCGTGTGCGCACACCGGCCCGTTCGGCAGTTGTTGAACAAGCAGGCCACTAACGGGCGGGTTTTCTAGCATGCTGGTTCGACGATAATAGCAAAGTGTATGGAAGGCGTGCGACCGTTTCTACTGTACAGTCTCAAGCCTTCCATACACTTTGCGATTATCGTACGATCGCGGGATTTCCCGAGATTCTCGTACGATAATCGTGCAGTGTATAGGCACCTTTAAGGTGAATTGGAAGACACCAAACTCTAAAAAGCCAATGTTTTTCCTCGCTATTCCCCTTCTCTTTAAACTACCAAATCCTCATCCCTGAAACCTTACCCCTACTTTGCCCTTTCCCTTTTGGACAACTTTACCAGTTTCACTTTGAAAAATAAATATTAGATTTTACAATTTTAATGCTCTCCACACTCCTAGACAATTGCCCCTTAACCCATCCACCAATCTGTTTCTCTTCCCTATACCTTAACTCTAAGGGTGGGTTGGAGGAGACTGAATTCTAAAGCTGCAAAATGTTCAATGTCCCATACATTCTTCCTCCCTGTGATCTTACCTCTTAAACTAACACAATGTGAATCACTGCAACTTTGACCTTACCTTGTCCCTTCCCTTTACACAATGTTACCAGGTCACAGGGCAAACCAATCCACACAAAGCAAGCACCAGCTGGATCACCTAAATATACTGTACAAAAAAATCTACTCTATTTTGACTTGTACAAACTGATTGGCTAGTCTTAAGCAGCTAACGGACCATTTTGTCCCTAACAGAACTGCCATATCTTCATGATAGTATTCAGATATACCTGGAGTCAGTCTTTGACTTGGCATGATTATTACTTACAAGAACAGGTCCCCAGAAAGGAATTCCACTGTCTATGGTAAAATTTGCATAGCTGAAGAAGGAGACAAAGTAGAGGATCATCCCAAGAGAGATCTGTATGAAGGCCACCAAAATCTGTAGAGTCTAAAAAAGGAAAAGTTGTGCCAATTTATAACAAGCTAAAGGAACTTGATCTACTAAGGCTTTATTCACACTGGAGTAAAGGACAGGTGTTTGCTTCTTGCTAGTAAAGATTTATAAATACTTTGCAAAGCAAATGCCTTTATAAAAATAATGTATGATCTAGTACAGACAGTGTGTTGGCATCACTTGATTGAATTGATTTTGATCTTGCCTGCAGCTGTTGCAAGGTCTTGCAACTTGAAAGGCTTGCCAAACGTCTTGATTCAAGAGCAAGAGTTTAAATTTAGAAGCTGTTAGGCTGTAGTCATTCTAATTGTGATTGGTAGTTTGGCTTTCTGAAATCTCTTCTAAGCTCTGGTGATTGTTTTATTCTGCCAGTGGCTGTTGATTGTTTCTGGCAATAGTGTCGGATGCTGCACTAATCAGAGTTAGGAATATATATGTGTCCCTGGCCAGCCACCTGGAGGTTTATTGCCATTTATAAATATTTGGAGGTGACCTTGGGAAGTAAGTCGTCTCCCAGGCCTCCTGTCTGGGGAAAGGGTGCTGTAGATTGCCTGACTCTTAGGCCTGTTGAATGAGAAGGGTGACCATGTGCTTGAAATAAGGCTGGGTTTAACCCCTTCGTGACGGGAGACGTACAGTGTACGTCCCGTCACAAAGTGGCTATATGACTGGCCACGTACACTACTGGTATGTGGAGCCTGGGAATGAAGATGCCATGGAGAAGCTTCAGCCTGAATAGCCTGAGAAGCTGGGTATAGGCTTGGTCTCTGACTGAAGTATGGTGATTTCTCCCCCAGGAGTCGGTAGCTGCAACATCCAGTATATTGCACTCAGGAGCATAATTCACAGACTGCTGTGTCGGCTTGAAGGTTCTTTTTCTGTGAAGGCTTTATGTACATTTGTCCTCTTTCAGGAGTCTGCAAGTCTATGGGTGTCATGTGCCCAGACCCATTCTCTTTCAAAGTTATTAAATACATTCTGTGTTAAGGTGCCCATACACCTGCCGATTATCGTACGATAATCGCGGGTGATCCTGCGATCGTATGATAATCGGCAGGTGTATGGAAGGCGTGCGACCGTTTCTATTGTGCGGTTGCACGTCTTTTGTCTTCCAAACACACGCTTGAAAACCTGCTGAAAATCGTATGATTTTTGGCGGGTTAGTGGCGTGCTCGGAAGACAAGCGCACACTGCCCGCTCAGCATTGGAATCATCAGAAGCCCTCCCCTCAGCGGGGAGGGCTTGCGATGATCGCAAGTATGATCTGCCTGTCCAAGATGGGCAGATCGTACGAGATTTTAAGTACCTTGCAACCATTGCACAACGAAAGTCGTGCGATGGTTGTAAGGTGTATGGCCAGCTGAGCCCCTGAGTGGAAGTGAATTAATTGGTCACCTCTTATGGGTCTGTGAGTGCTTAAGGGCTTGTTCACACCAAGTGAGAAGCAGATGCAGAGCAGTTACAGAACGCATCAAAACTGCATCCAATGTATTCCAATGGTATTTTGGGCTCTAGCACACACCGCAGGGTTCAGCTCCAGAGCATGTGGAAAAACTGCAGCATGCCCTATTTTTTCTGCTCTGGAATGCACCAAAATGCATGCAAACGCCCTGGAACACACTGAAAGCACATTTTAGGCATTTTTAAAGAAACAGCCAAAAACGCGTTAAAAACGCGGCATAAATGCAGCAAAACACACTGCACTGCATGTGCAGAAACGCATGCAGATCTGGTCCGGATTTGGTGTGAACAAGCCCTTAGGGCAGCTATGGAACTGTGTACCCTAGACAAGCTAGGAGGGCCCAAGTCATCCACATTGAACAAGTTGAAGGCTGAAAGATTATGGCTAAGAAATATGATATTTAATATGCAGAGTTTCTCCTTAGATCTTTGTTCTAGTATTCCACAAAGTCTTATACATACATTCTCACAGACAAGTTTAGTAGAAGGGAAATAGGATTATTTTTTATATATAATAGATTGTATGTAAAGATATGTGCAGTGGATACATATACCAGCCACTGGGATCAAATATTACAACTGATATACACTATATTGCCAAAAATATTGAGACACCCCTCCAAATCATTGGATTCGGGTGTTCCAATCACCTTCATGGCCACAGGTGTATAAAATCAAGCACCTAGGCATGCAGACGCTTCTACAAACATTTGTGAAAGAATGGGCGCTCTCCGGAGCTCAGTGAATTCAAGCGTGGTACCGTGATTGTCACCTGTGCAATAAGTCCATCCGTGAAATTTCCTTGCTACTAAATATTCCACGGTCAACTGTTAGTGGTATTATAACAAAGTGGAAGCAGCTGGGAACAACAGCAACTCAGCCATGAAGTGGTAGGCCATGTAAAATGACAGAGTGGGGTCAGCTCAATGCTAAAGCGCACAGTGCGCAGAAGTCGCCAACTGCAGAGTCAATAGCTACAGACCCCCAAACTTCATGTGGCCTTCAAATTGGCACAACAACAGTGCGTAGAGAGCTTCATGGAATGGGTTTCCATGGCCGAGCAGCTGCATTCAAGCCTTCCATCACCAAGTGCAATGCGTTGGATGCAGAGGTGTAAAGCACGCTACCACAGGACACAAGAGAAGTGGAGACATGTTCTCTGGAGTGACGAATCACGCTTCTTTGTCTGGCAATCCGATGGACGCGTCTGGGTTTGCCAGTTGCCAGGAGAATGGTACTTGCCTGTCTGCATTGTGCCAAGTGTAAAGTTTGGTTGAGGGGGGATTATGGTGTGGGGTTGTTTTTAAGGGGTTGGGCTTGGCCTCTTAGTTCCAGTGAAGGGAACTCTTAAGGCATCAGCATGCCAAGACATTTTGGACAATTTAATGCTCTCAACTGTGTGTGAACGCTTTGGGGATGGCCCCTTTCTGTTACAACACAACTGCACAGCAGTGCACAAAGCAAGATCCATAAAGACATGGATGAGCGAGTCTGGGGTGGAGAAACTTGACTGGCCTGCACAGAGTCCTGACCTCAACCCGATACAGCACCTTTGGGATGAATTAGAGCGGAGACTGTGAGCCAGGCCTTCTCGTCCAACATCAGTACCTGACCTCACAAATGGGCTTCTGGAAGAATGGTCAAACATTCCCATAGGCACACTCCTAAACCTTGTGGACGCCTTCCCAGAAGAGTTGAAGCTGTTATAGCGGCAAAGGGTGGGCCAACTCAACATTGAAACCTGCGGACTAAGACTGGGATGCCATTAAAGTTCATGTGTGTGTAAAGGCCGTCGTCCCAAAACCTTTGGCAATATAGTGTATATATAGAATAATATAAAATGTACAATGCATTTATGCCCTAATTGGGAAATATACACTCAGAATTATAATATTTATAAGTATCTAATCATAGTAATAAAAACCTATTAAGCCTGGTAAACCTTTAAGCCTATTAATATAGATAGGTTTGTTATCAATCAGCATTCTCTATACACAATGCTATGGGAGAGGAACTAAGCCTATTACAGAAGCAGGGGGATGGAGATTCTGGAAAATCCGGATTACTTACATCTATTACGCTATTATTTCTGTGAACATTTTTTTTTTTATTTTAACAGATAAAATAGATCAACAACCGTAAAAGGACTTTTTGCTTACATTTCTTCATGACCTGAAGGTGGCATAATAGCCATTGTAGTGGGGGATTATTTGACTTTCCTAGCTGTAAATGGAAGGGGAAAATTACATTTTATGATCTTCAATTTAGCTTTTAGGAACATTTAGTGTAATAAATATGGGGGCTGCCATTGTTGACCTTCTTCTGAAAAAGCTAGTTACCTGGCAATATAGAGAGTCAGACCGATTCAGAACTCCTGATCTGCATACTTATTTCAGGCCAGTGCCTCAGATAGTATTGAAGCCATTGTAACATCATGAGTGCCAGGTAGAAAGCAACTTCAGAGAAGGCTTCCTTTAAATGCAGCTACTGCAGCTACTGTTATGCATCTGCTTCTCTGTGACTCACCCCCAGAGCTTTAGGTTGTCCATTCAGAAATATCTTGAAATATGTTCTCGTACTTGTAGTTGGAGGTATTAAAGGCATATTCCACTGAGAGAACACAACAAAGGGCATCCGGACAGCATTTAGAGCTATGGCCATTGTTAAAGTGTCCTAGAAGAGGAAAACAAGAAATGGTTATGTAAATGAATCTTTTTAATTATGTTTAAAGGTTAATTTAAAATGGAAATGCATGTTTGAACAATTGATGGTAGACCTTTATGATCGCCATGCTCAGTTTTTTATATATACGGAGCCATTGAATATACAGTATCATGTTGGTTCCCTAAAATCTAACAGTAACTATCTTTTCACTGATGTTTTTTTTCTTTTGTTTGGAGGGGTCTGTGTAGCTCCACCAGACTGGGTGCCCTGCTCTTCTATTTACCACAAGAATGCCTAGTCTATCTCATAGCCTGTGATGTGGGGATATAATTGAATTATCTGTTTTCTTATCACTGTTATGTCTGATACTTTGTCTGATTGTGAATAAAAATATCATCTTTAAAATAAAAATGAATACATCAATAAAAATTTATATCATATCCATATAATAATAAAGTCTTTCTATGTGTATCTTTTTTACACTAACCACTAGATGTGGAATGTACGTTATACTATAATACTATTCTTTCTAAGTGTATTTTTAAAACTGACCACTAGATGCAAAGTGCTCTGTGATGTTAATAATAATAATAATAAAAGAAGAGCTGTATAATAAGCATTTTTCACAATGGGGGGATTTATCATAGCAATTGCGAGTGTTTGAACTTGCACGGAATATATTTGCACTAGATTTATCAAGCTAGTCTAATGTTGTTTATAAATAAGGTTTAACAAGTGCAGATGAAAACACATGCAAAAAAGGTGCAAAAACATAGGGGGGGGGGGGATTTATCATAGCAATTGCGAGGGTTTGACCTTGCACAGAA